>NC_052360.1:74101078-74201515 GCF_009727055.1 Benincasa hispida | reverse complement strand
GTTTGAGAGCGAGAGCGAGAGCGAGATCGAGATTTTGACCGAGAGCGAGATATCCGTACAAATTTTCCTTTTTTTTCTTTTTTTAGTTATTACACATTCCACCTTCTTCTTTCTTCTTCCTTTCTTTTTTTTTTTTAATTTTCCATTTTATAAAAACAATTTCTAAAAATATTTTTTATTATTTTATAATTTTTTTTTTTAAAAAAAAAAAAAGAAAAAAAAAACTCCATCATAATCTTGATACCAAATGTACAAAAGGAATCAAGATCCTTATTGTAAATCTTTTAAACTATTGACCTCACTACTGTGATTAAAATTTCTGTTCTTTATATCAATAATACAATCTTATTTATAGATTTGCATGTGAAGTTTTGCGTGTTGATTTGATTTATTATGTCCCAAAATTATTATCTAAAATATGTAAATTTGACTATTGAAGTTTTTTTTAACCTAACTTTTTAAATTTAGACTATCTGATGTTATATATTTATGTAAGTGACATTTAAAAGCTTCTATATCAAAATAATTACTATTCATAATATATAAAAAGAATAAATTAAAAAAATAATATCTCATAAAAATAAAAAAAATGTAAATTAAATATCTCATTTATATAAAAATAATTACAAAAATCAATGTGTCCCATAAGCCGGACGTCGTCGATTTCGAGCTGGTTGTCGTCGTCGACTTCGAACTTGAGGTTGCTCGGGTTCTTCTTGATGTTGCTTCATAATATAAATATTCATTATGCTCTCCACGACCCGACCATGTCCATACACATATAAAGACGAAGGACCAGCCTCTGAGTCATAATGTCCTGAACAAAATGCTGGCATCATCATCATTGGACTAATCAGTTCGACTCTGCGTCTGCATCATAGGGGACAACTCTTCCACATTATGTGCAACCTCATCAAACTCATCCTCTTCCCGAACAAGTCCTCTACGTCTAGGAGCTGGTGGAGGAACAATAGGTATATCGTATATATAATGAATTTCCTCCATATAGCTTTGGTTGTCACTACATATTAGCAAGAAACCTGGTTCGGATCATTCGCAACCTCACGGAGTCAACGATTGTTCAATCTCTGTGAATTATAAAACAATTAGACAATATTTAAAATAAATTTAAATTAAAAATAATTAGATAATATTCATTTACCAGATGACCCACACGCTGCTCTCGGACGAGTGACGTAGAGCCATGTGATATTATTATACCAATGAATATATTCTGGATGACATCTGTGTCAAACTATTCAAGAGAAACCCCACTGCCAATAAACCTTGCACGGTAGTGCCATCGCACTACCAAATGTGCAATTTTTTCGACCAATCTCCAATCGTCAATATCATGCATACTGAGTTCAGTATTACAAGGCGATGAGACATTCTGCTGAAAACTAAATTGTCTCATCACCCTGTCAGAGAAGATGCCACTACACAATGTGAAAACGTATGAGAGGACTCATCGTCTGCCATATGTTTTGACCGTTCATACAAAAATTAGGCAAATTATACATAATAATTTTGTATGGCTCCCAAATAACCTGAAACATAAATATTATATTAAAGAATATTAAAGACAAATACAATAAAAATGTGTATAAAATAATCAATTAGGTTTAGTCTAATGTACCTGTTCAAGTTAAAAGCAGATCAAACATGTATCTTATACTAGCTGACTACATGTGTGGCTGTCCTAGTCACACAAAATTTGTCTCTCCACCTAAATTTTTAAATTGATAATTTATAATTTAAAATTAACTAAATCAGTGATATAAAAATTAAATTGAATTAAAAACAACATACCGAGAACCGTAGGCTCGCCAACCAATTGAGCGTTCATTAACATGTTGTAGTTGTGGAACCAATTGTTGGAAATTGCTCCCAAGCCCATAGTTTGCAAAAGTTATGAGAGCCCCAGTTATCTCTCGAACCTCAGGTTCTTGTTGCTTTGCATAGTTGTCTATAAACCATGCCAAGCATACTCCACCCCACAAATACCACCCCGCATCATGGAGGTTTAGCTAACAGCGGCAAGAACAACAAAATGAACAAAAATGACTTGATTTATCTGAAAAACAGACTTCCACCATCTATGAGCTCATGAAATTGTTATTCCTAACCATATTAAACTTAACCTCGAATCCTTAATCTTGTCGGCACGGTGGGATCGCAATCGAGGTACAGTTGACAAACTTCTAACCAGTCATCGTACATCACTCCGGTGACTGGCTCACCGTCAACAGGTAACCCCAACAACACTTCTATGTCTTGTAGAGTGATAGTGCACTCTCCAACAGACATATGTAATGTATGCATCTCGAGCCTCCATCTCTCGACCAAGGCTGTGATCAGATGCCAGTCCAACTGAATAAATCCCTAATATGAAACCCCATAAATCCAAATGTGCGCAGTAGCTAGCGTAGATTCGTGGAGGTGAGCGGGATAGTGCGTTGGAGTACTGTCTTTTCGACCGCCTGCAAAATATTTCTCTAGTAGATTACGATCTCACTATACAACAAGATGATCGATGAATGGACTGGTCGTAACAAAACATTGAGATCAACAGGTCACTGGTTTTAAAGCCATGATCATCGGATCAAAGGTCCTGGGGTTTTAAAGCCAATGACTGAAAAAAAAAAATATTTATTTCTCAATTAAAAAAAATATTTGTTCTCAATTAGAAGAATAATGTACAACTTTATAATAAAAAAATGAATATACAATAAATTTTTTTTACTTTCCATAGAAATATATATATATATATATATATATATATATAATATATGATATATACATGACCAATTGAGAAAAAAAGCTAGTAATCATTAATGAAAAATAACAACAATAACAAAATTTTGAATTGTAAGAGAGAGCGAGATTGAAAGCGAGATTGAGAACGATATTGTAAGAGAGAACGAGATTGAGAGAGCCGAGATTGTAAGAGAAAGCGAGATTGAGAGCAGCGAGATTGTGAAGAGAGCGAGATGAGAGCGAGATTGTTAGGAGAGAGCGGAGATTGGAGGAGAGAACGAGAATGTAGGACGAGAGACGAGACGCATACATTCCATAGACGTTGGAGATTGTCCCAATCCTACAATCTCGCTTGCAATCTCGCTCTCTCCTACAATCTCACTTGCAATCTCACAATCTTGCTCTCTCTTACAATTTCGCTCTCTCTTACAATCTGCTTCACCCACTTTATCTTCCTTGTCGATGGTTGAAGTTTCGACTTTATGTAAAACTAGCATCTTCTCTCTTACTTATGTAAAACTAGCGAGATTTCCTTTTCCTTGTCGAGGGTTGAAGTTTCGACATACCCTTGTTTCCAAGTTTTTCTTTGTTTGTCGAGTTCTCAAAGTTCGACCTCTTCATTAGTCGAATCCTCAACCCTCGACTTCTAGCCTCGAACTCCCAAAACAACAATATTTCTCTAATAAGTTTTGAAAACAATAATATTAATATTAAAGATCCGTTTATTTGTACCCACAAATACTAAATCCCCAATTCACATGTCAGAATAATTTTGTTTTGTTTACAAGTTTTACTATATATTATAATGAAATAATATATAGTGTATCTCAAAAGGGATTTTTGGATTAAAAAAAATCATTTTTGGAGATATATTTTAAAAAATGTCTTTAATTTTGAATTTTCTCAATAAAGGTTTTTAGTATTTTTTTTTTTTATAACAAATTGCCTTTTTTCTTTTTTCTTTTTTTATTTCGTTTTTCATCTTATATAATTGTGTAATTATGTTTTTTTTTATTAGTGAGTCATCTTTATTCTCCTATTTTCAAAGTTCCTTAATAATCAAGAGATAAATACATTTATTATGGAGGGAAAATGAATTTACTATGGTTTTTTTAATTTTTATTTGGAGAGAGAAAAAGAATTATATATATATATATATATATATATTATTTTCAATTTGAAAGAGAAAATACTTTATTTTATTTTCATTTCACGGTTTCTAGCGTCTCTTTGTTTTTCATGTTTGGGTTTTAATATCATATGATATATACCCTTGTTTATTTTGAGTATTATTTGTTTTAATGTAATATATTTCATTGTTTATTTGGTTTATATATTAGGTATTTATGTATATACTTAGGTATCACTTATGACGGTAATATATTCCTCCAATGTTCTGATATGTATGTCAATATACCTTGGAGCATATATAAAATTAAGAGTAGATTTTACAATATTCAAAGTTAAGAGTAGATAATACAATATACAAAATTAAAAGTATATATTGTTTAATCGAATTTCTTTATCAATTATCTCATGGTATATAAATCACATATTGACTTAATGTTCAACATAAATCGCAGCATAAATCAGATAAACAAAGGTATATAGCCCAATATAGAATTCGCATACATCAAATAAAGGAATACATATTGACTTGGAGATGTTTATAACATATATATATATTTAGGGTTTAAAAAAAAGTTCTCCTCTGTCATAGTGCGGCGGATCTATATAGGCAACACGAACAAAATTCATCTTCATCTCTCCATCTTTATATTGGGGTTTATAACACATAACCCTCCATCTTCATATATTCTTCTTCTTCAACTATGGCCGCAACAGATCTCTCTCCCTATGTCGTCAACTGGATCTACTCGCCCCGTCGTTGTCGATCAAATTTGCTCGTCCCGTCATGTCGTCGATCAAACCTGCTCACCCTTTTGCCGTCAATTTGCCAAATGTTGTCTACACCGTCGATTCATCCCACGTCGTTCATATCATCTCATGTCGCGCCGTCAGTTCATCCCACGTCGGTCGTCTCTCGTCATCAGATCTACTCGCTATTGGGAATAGTGTTCTAAATCTCCTTGTAATCTCGTAGTTTGTAAACTCTGTATAAACATATTGATGTTAATAAAATAAGTGTTATTTTATAAGCATATACTCAATCCAATAAACTAAGATCTGAGGTTATTTCATGTAATTTAAACAAGTATGTAGAATATATGAGTGAATCTTGTTTAAATAATAACCTAAATGGTTTGTAGTAGATGAATAAGGTTGGGTACCTTACCCTAATGGCACTACGGATACGACCCACTTTGTAGGTGTTACAAGTGTTGTAAAGTGCTACAAATGATCGGATCTTGATCATTCATGTGGAGACATGCGAGCGGGGGTATCCTATACAAAGAGTTTGTATGAGACTAGACCACGAAATGATTAGTCTCTTTATATAACGCCGTTAATAATAGAGACGTACATTTCACTAGGATGACCATAGGTGACATGACCTAAATCCTGAGTGAGTTGTGAACTCCTGCTCATGAAGGCGGTCATTTGATTTATATGGGTGGGAGTGGCCAGATTGTCAACTCAACAATTCTACCATTTTTGGGGATTCGTCTGATTGGAGAGTTGGGAACTCAGTTACACAAGACGAAATTCACTCCCTCGATGTAGGGACAAGCAGATAAATACAGAGGGTTCTCGACTGGTGGTGTCCGTGCATGAAGAAGGAGATCCACGAAGTATTTGTGGCTAGTACGAGGGATTACTTGAAGAAAGATTCTTCAAAGGTGAGGTTTCTTAGAACCTGTTTTCTTTGTAAAAACATGTTGTAATTTAACTTTGAATGCGTATCTATTTGTATGTTTACTGTAAATTTTGTATTTAATAATCAATAGAATTTGGACGATCCGCTTCCGCTCAAGGATCTCCTCATGTCGAGATTCCTTCACTCGACCCACGTCATCTGTCTCTTTCTTGTAACTCACACCATCGGAAGGAGAAAAGAGAGGGAAAGAGAATGAGAAAAGAAATGAAGGAGGAAGAAATGTCCATGAATCATGGGGAAGAGAGAATATATGCATGAGGGAAAGAGAATATGCATGGAGAAGAGAATATATGCATGAAGGAGAGAGAATTATATATATATGTGTGTGTATATTGTGTGGCAGGCAATACCTAAATTGTAAATAGCCACTGACATTAGTGGAAAAATAAAGTTGACATTAGTGTAATATAACCCTTATTTTTAGGCATTTTATGTAGAAATTGTGTGTCACCACATTTGCATTTGTTCAATATTAGATTATAATTTTCTAAAACCATCCATAAATTTTGAAGAATAATTTCATTTAATCTTAATTGGTATCACAACATATTCATTATAAAAAAAATAGTTTAACATAATAGACAAACAAATATACTAATGTAATGGGCATGGCATGGCTAACATTTCATCCCTAATTATCTATACTATATTAAAAAAAGACAATAAGGAAGAATTTTTACCTTCCTTTTTATCTCTATATTTTTAGTGAATGACTACTTCACCCTTCTATATTTAGGATACGAGTACTCTTCATTTGGTATTTGTTGAGTGTATTAGGAGAACAGAGTTGCATTCTTATGTCGACGAGACATAATTCATTAGATGCAAATGGTTATTGAATTGGTTTATCCATTCATGTACGAATGTGATACATGTAGAAAATATGACTATTCGGGTTTAGGTGTCCATTAATACTCTTCAATCTTTGAAGACGACTCTTCGAGTTTAGGTGTATATTGATGATATGTGTGTAAGTGATTACACATTAAATGAATGTATTGTATGAATATAATCCATATAAAAGGCGACTTATCAAGTTTAGGTGTTTATTGAGACTTTTGAAACAATAAAGATGAATTTACTTTGTAAGTAGTTAGCGTGATTTGCAATTAATAAAAATAAATGAATTTTCAACATTCACACTAAATTTTTTTAAAAAAATAAAAATAAAACCTAAACTATTAAGTTCATAAACACGTACAGTAAATCATTACTACTAGCAATTGAAGTTTCTTTAATATAAAAACTCTATAAACTTATAGATTAAATAAATATTACTAAATTTTTAGGATTAAATTTATGGTTTAAACAACTAGATTGAGACTGAGCGTTGAAATGTTGTCTCTTTTTTTTTTTAATTCATTTTTTCTAATTTAAAATGAACGACTTTAATTACAAATAAAATAATTAATAAAAAAATAATTTTGTAATCATTATTATTTCCTTTTGTTTTCCCATAATTATATTTTTCTTGAATTTTGCAATGCACGCCTTTGTTGAAAATTGAAGTTCGGTTGAAGTTTTGGAAATTGACTAAAATTTAATCTCTCTCCGACTTTTGGTGGTTTGAATGATAATATTAAAATAGACTTGACATACTTTTTCTTTTTCTTTTTCTTTTTATTTTTTTCCCTAAAAAAAGATTCTTAAAAAAATGCCCAATTTTCCCACGAAAGGAATGTGGATCAATTGAAGACAAAAGATAGGGTTTTTTTTTTGGTTCTCTTCTACCAATCAAGATTCTTTTCTTCTTTTAAGAACATTTGCAAGGATAGCAACAAATTACATCCATTTTTATTTTTTTAATAAATTATATTCGACTATAGTTAACTATTCTAGAAGATTCTTAAAGTATCTAAAATATATGGTAAATATATTAATTGTACTAATTCTCTAAAACTATGTTACAACGTCTTACAATAATGTATCTAGAAATATCTTAGGTATTTTTTAAAATCCAAAAAGTTTTAAAAATTTCTTTTAGATCAAGTTATACTCGTAGAAATATCTAGTTATCTATAATATCTAAAAAGAGCTATAAGGAGAAATATTTGATTTCTCTTTTTGTCTTTTTTTAGTAATTGGTCATACGATAAATCATTAAAAAAAAAAAAGCTTATGATTCACGTAAATTAAATTTACCTTTAATATTTGATTTGAAAATTTATCATTAAAAATTAATAATAACATTCACGTGGATCTAAAATACATATATCTTTTTATTTCTCTTTTAGTTGGAGATAAATAAATCATAAATATAAAATAAAGGTTTTTTCTTTTTAATATTTGATTCAAGATCACATATAAATTCCATTATTTTGTATGTGTGGGGAAGATATCGTTCTTTGCAATTCTTCACTTATTAGGTACTCAAATTCAAATTTATTTTATTGTGTTTTATATTATTAAAACACTTATTTCAACTTTTTATATATATAAATTTCATTTCCTTACGCACATGTTTCTAATTAGTAGATCTAAAAAGAACTTGAAAAATTCTGTTGCTTGGAACTCCAAAGATCTCATACATTATAAATAACTAGAGTGTGGAAGAGAAAGTGAGTATAGTGAACGAGTGAGCAGAGAAATAATAAAAAAAAACGTTCATCTTCGTACTTTCTTAATTAAAACTGTTTTGTTCTAAGTGATTATCTCCTTTTCTTTTGTGCTAATTTCTTTATTAATATCGCTATACCATTTTGTATGCCTATTGAAATTTCATGGTTAAATATACAAATCTATTGCTTATTATTATCATTATTATTATTTGAATTATCAACTTCTATCTTCAAAGAAATTTCAAATTGTTTTTTGTATAGAACAGTCACTAAAAGTTGATATATGGTTCACTAAATTATATTCAATTAATATATTTTATTTGGACATTGGTCACACCCACTTAGATGACAGGTGAAACATGACAAAATTAATTTTTTCCCTGTTATCCATGTTTTCATAAATCAAATCAATTTTTTTTTAAAAAAAAAAAAAAATAGTTTTTGAAAATTTGTGTTTTGTTTTTAAAATTTGGATAAACATCTAACCTTTAAACTTAAAAAAATGCAAATCATTAGAATAAAATGTGAGAAAATAGGCTTTATTTCTAAAAACAAAAAACGAAAAACGAAATGGTTATCAAACATAACTTTGAACTCTAATATAATTGATGTGGGTGAACTTTATCCCAATTTGATTATAACTCAACTAATTTTGGCACATGCTTCGGATCAAACAGACAAGAATCTCTCACTCCAAACGTTATCGAACTGATTTGTTTTAATTTAATTTATTTTATATATGTCAAGAGGATAGGAATTTAAATCCGTTCACTTTAGATATTGAAAGAAAAAACTTAAACACTGTATTTCGTTTCCTTTAGCAAATATAAAATTTGGTAGAAATCTTTAATTATTATGTCGTTTTTAATAACATAATTGCGACCAATAACAGAATTATTTTAACGTATTTTTTTAATATATATATATATATAAAATAAATATTGGGTACATGGTAATTAATGTCATTATTTGCAAAAACCAAAACTTTGGTCGGTAGATATTAATAATGATATAAAATTTAGTACATTTCCGTTTTGCAATTTTAAATTAGTCCAAAATAATTCATGCCAATAATTGATAGAATTATTTTTTGGCCAATTTAAAAAATGAGTAGGAAATATAAGTTTCATTATTCACAATAACTAACGAAAATTACTGGGTAGATTTCAATAAATTTTAAAATATATTATCAATAATAGATATCAATTCTGTCACTTTTGAAATTATTCTAAAAAGAATTCAAAAAATTATTGAAATGTATTGTGAATAATATATGCAGCAATTAGCATACATATAATTACTAGGGAAATTGTATTAAATGAAAAAAAACTAGCTCATTATCTATCAATATAGCAAATAATTTAAACTATTAAAATGACCCTTTGATTTTCTCTTTTATTTATTCCTATTTTACTCCTGAAATGCTTTGGTGATTTTCTATGAAGCACAAATATTTTATGTGAGGCAAGGAATCAGTATCAGATACGTATCGGATACCGATACTTTTAGATACTTTCCAAATATGTATCTGACACGCGATTTGATGTATTTATTTCTACGCGTATTTTTTTAAAGAAAAAAGACCAGTAACTCATATAATCTTTTCAAATCTAAAACTAGGTAATCTATTTAAAAAGCTCACTACCCTAGACTAAAATCATCTAATCTCCATATTCACATTTGAGTTTCCACAAAGTCCACCAAAATATAAACAATTTGGATATCTTCAGCAATTCAATGAAGAAGTTATTCGTTTATCTTCATACTCCTCCCACCAATCTTCTTCTTCTTTGCAATATGAGTCACTTTTTTATTGCATTTTATTAGCTATTGTACTTCAACATCTTAGATATTGTTTTTTTTAAATTGTATTTCATTGTCTGTATTTTATTTTGTGCTATTGTTATTAACTTGTATGCTAAATTTATCTATATCCTAGAAATTTTTAAAGAAAAAGAAAATGCATCTTCAATGTATCAGTAGCCTTGTTTTTTAGAAATATATAAAAAAAATGACGCATCCTTAGACGTATCCGTATCTTAGTTTTTTAGAAATTGACGTATCCGTATCCGTATCGTGTAGTCATATCTGTGTTTGTGCTTTATAGATTTTTTTTTTTTTTTTAAACGAAGGATCTTTTCAGATCACATTTGTGATTGATGATCCATTCTCCATAATTATATGAAATCTAACATTTTCACAACGTACTATCGCATTTTTATACCTTATCACATTAGGGATGACCATGTTTACCGTAGCTTTAATGTGATGGTAATCTCTATCACAATCTTCATAACACATTTTATAATGTATTGCATTAGAGATGACTATCTAGTCTAAAAACACAATAAACTCTGAGAAATAAAAATCGTGATAAAGATGGTCATTGCGTTAGGGCTACAATAGATATAATCATCCTTAATGCGATAAGTTACAAAATATAGTTGCCTGAATTACTATTACATAATGTAAATTTGATTATTTTACCCTTTTTTTGACAGAAAATTATAATGTAATATCACATTGGTTTTAAATAATTAATTCAATATTTATGATTATAATAGAAAAAAACTATACGAACTGATCGAGTTTAGCTCAAACCCTAATTGACACGATTCTTCTCTCTAACAATTGAAGATTCATAATTGTTATATAGGATTAAGTCAATGCCACAATTAATTTGTAGCAACACTGATTGAATATTTTAATAATTATTAAATAATAAATAATTATGTAAAAAAATAGTTATTAAATAATACATCGAATTAATTTAAAGTAATCGCACTTAATTTGGTTTGAAATTTGAAAAATAGTTATTATTGCACCTTAATGCTTGCTATTGTCTTTATTTGAATTTGACGGTGAAAGAAAAGGGCACGCTTTGAATAAAACTAAAATTTGGGAAAAGGATGTGTATTTACTACACTAAGCCCCACGTACCTTTCCGTAATCATAATAGTAAACAAAAATAATCATAAAATATAATTAGATATTTAAACTTGGGAAATTGTAATGGATAGGGGAAAAAACATAAAGCTATTTATAAATATTTTTTTTAAAATTGAAAATATAGCAAATATATACACATATATATAAAAAAAACTTGCTTTTCGATTTTTTTTAATTTTTACGATTCTACCCTAATTTGTGTATCAATAGGTATATCTGACATACTTTGAACTTGTTTAGGGCCCAATATCCTATCTAGGGAGATCATATAACCCTTATATCACCGTTTAGCCCACTGATATACTATTTCCCATTTTCATTTCCTTCAACATGTGCATAGTAATCCCCATTTAACAACTCTCTTAGCTTCTCCACCTCCCACTTCCTACATCTCCTCCCTTCTCATATACGATCGTCACTCTCTCCTCCCTTCTTATGGCCCACTAAAGTTTTTATTTCTTTGTTATTTTCTCGAGTTTATTTCATTATACTTCGGGTGTGATTTTTTTTCACTATATCCATTATATTTTATTAAGAAACCATGGTATTTCAATTAGTTCTATGCATCCATTTTTTACCTTCAATTTACATACATCATTTTTTCCTTCAGTGTCATGTGATAGAGTTTATTAATAATTTATTATCTATAAATTATGTCATTTAAGTTTTCATTTTTATATGCTTAATATATTATTATTTATATGTATAATACCTATTAAAAGAATCACAATATTTTGCATTAAATATTTGTACACAATTTTTTCACAAAAAAAAAAAAAAAAAACTCTTCATATACAACATCAATATGCAAAATCTATTATTCAAAAACCCATTATATAACCTAATAGAAAACTCATTCTTGAATATATATGAGAAAAAACTCAACGAAATCCCTAAAATCAAACAGAAGCAAAAACTTGTTTTTTTTTAAATGCCTCACTAAAATATTTAACTGATCATTCATAACCTTTTAGTTTTCAATCTTTTTAAAAATTAAATTTATAAATACTACTTTCACTCGTTTATTTTTATTTTTTATTTGACTTACTTTTGAAGACTCTTTTCAAAATTCACACACACACACACATATATATATAGTATTAAAAAGTGGAAAATATTTTACAAAAAAACGTTGGTACGTCCATCCCTGGCTTAGAATTAAATTTCGTAATTTTAAATGTTGGTATTTCGTTGACTATTTACGATTAATCTAAAATTTTGATTGGATTTTTTAAAACAACAATAATAAATAATTATTTAAAAAACAATAATTGAATACAAAAATTGAATTGATACAATAATTGAATTATAAGGTTAAAAGAAATAGTGTTCATATAGGCAAATTATTTTATTATACAAAAAAATAAACTAGATAACACTGACATATAAACTTTGCATCCCAAACATAAATATCAGAACTCTCTAGACATCAGAACTCCAGACATCCTATATTATCCCAGTGTTCCAAACAATCCATTTTATATTTTGGTATATCAGTCAACTGATATACATTATGTTAGGTATATCAATTAATTGATAAACTTTATTTAAAGAATATTATTTATACAACTAATATATCATGACTTTAATTGTATTATGGTCAATGATGTTTGTTCGATTATGATAAAATTATTTGTATCTTTTGTTTCGTGTTGATATAGAGTTATTTTCATTCAATTAGTCCAATTTTAATGTTGATAGTATATGTTAAATACATTCATTTTGTCAAGTGTTATACCATATGTAAATTATATTAGTTAATTTGTTTTATTTTCAAACTTTTTATATGATTTTAACGGTATATAAGTGATATTTAATTTGGTATATCAATTATATAACAAATATTTCATATGTCGTATACTAATTGACTTATATAACTGCTTTAGAAAAAAAAAATACATATCAATAATATTATTGATATATCAAATATCAAATATATAATTTAGAATCATACCTAAAGTTAACATTAGACTTTTAATTGTATATTAGTACTAATGCAAAATAATTTGCAAGTAGATCATTAGTATATCGATGATATATCATAATAAGCTGAAAATGCAATATTAAGCATTTGGTGTATCAATAATTTATCAACACTTATTCAAATTTTATTTAAATTGTAACATAGATGTAGCAATAGTATATCAGTAATTATTAAAAATTAATTTTATGTACATTCTTAGTATATCAATAGTATATCACTCATGATATAAATCCATTTTAAGTATTGTATTGGTGTATCAGTAGTATATCAATACTTTTAAAATCTAATTTCAAGTATGTATATTATTAGTGCATTAGTAGTTGTAATTAGGTACTTATTCAAAATTCATTTAAAGTATAGATTAGTTTATAAATATTGTATCAATACTCATAAAAAATTAATTTCAAATACATCATTAGTGTATCAATATTATATCAACATTTATTCTTAATAAAATTTTAATTATAATATGGGTGTATTAGTATTATATCGACATTGACTCAAAAATTGTTTCAAGTATAAAAAACATTTGTATGTCATATTAGTATATCGGTACTTCATAAAAATAAATTTGTTCAGGTGTATCAATTATATATGAACACAGGTTCAAAATTGAATTTAAAGTATAACACTGATGTATCAATAATTTATCAACATTAATTCAAAATGGCTACTAACATAACGGGTTGAGCTATTATAAGCTGATTATAATGTACTAGAAAAAGAATATTCTATAACAGAAGAATAATAGTTGAAATTAAGTTCACGAATAATAGTAAATGAATTACCACTTCTCGACTGATAAATATGATTTATGAATGATAATTTTGGTATATCATTGTATAACTTACATACTTTATGTTGGTATATTAGTCGATTGATACACCACTAAGGGTAAAAATGAAATAATAAAAAATAGAAATATGATATTATTGTTCCTTTTTTGCTATATTTGTAAATTTTGAAATATTGTTGCTAAATTTATAAATTTAAGTATATATATATATATATATATATATATTATTCTTGCAAGTGTCTTTTAAATTTTGTGAAAAAACTTCTTTTTCTACCATCTAAGTTTTGGATCTAGTTTATTTAGTCCAATACCCTTGTACCACATCTTATTTAAATTATTACACAAATCAATTTTAAAGGACTAAATTTAAATTTTTTCTTTAAAACAATAGTTGAGTGACTAAATTTTAAAATTAAAATTAGATAATTAAAAAAATGACTATAATAAAATTGAATGCAAGGATAAGGACCAAAATCATACTTTAACCAAAAAGATTAGGATGAAAACTAAAATGAATATTGGAAAAAAGTTTAAAACATAGGGAATATTCGTTAAATTTAAAATTTTAAAAATGAGAGATTATATAAATATATGAAAAATAAAATTTAGGGGTGTATATGGGTTGGGTTGGGTTGGATTGGGTTGAGGGTATTTTTCGGACCAACCCAAAAATTCGGGTTGATTTGATTAACAACCCAAATGATCCAAATAAAGTTTCTAACCCAACCCAAGGTTGTTGGGTTATATTATTTTTTTTATTTTTAATGAAAAATATGTAAATTTATATACAACGACTAATAACTAAAATCTCATAAAATTTAAGATGCTGATCAAATATCTATGATATTTATTGTAAACTTTAAATAAAGGCAAATATAATAACAATTTTAAAAGAAAAATATTAAAAACTCAAAAATTAATCCATACAAAGAAATCAAACTTTAAACAAAGAGGAATATATATATAAAATTATTTGAACCCTAACCAAATTTAAAGTCAGCGAGCATAAAAATGGTTTGAAGATGCTATTTATGAAGTTCCTAACTACCAAAGCTAAATAAAGTTGATGTCCACACCACCAATCTTTTATTTTTCTCAACTACTTTTTTTTAAAATTGTACGGTATTGTACCAAAAGAAAATATTAATATTGTTATTTATTTATTATTTAGGCCTAATTTGCCAAGTTGTCGGTTGCTTTTTATTTTTGAAAAATTAAGTATAGAGACACTATTTTTATATCTAATTTTTTTCTTTGTTATCTACCTTTTACCAATAAGTTAGAAAACTAAGTCAGATTTTGAAAACTAAAGAAAAAAAATAGTTTTTAAAGATTTGTTTTTGTTTTTTAAATTTAACTAAGAATTCAACAATTGTAGTAAAAAAAGATGCAAATCATTATAAGAAATGGAAAGGAAATAAACTTAATTTTAAAAAATCAAAATAGTTACCAAACGTGGTCTTAATTTTACTTTTTTTTTACCCTAGCCTTTTTTTTTCTTTTTAACAAAAAGTGAACATTTGAGTTATGTTTTGGAAAATCATATGATCAAATCAAATGTACTCCATTTTGTGTGATTTTTTTTTTGTATTTTTTATCATTTTTCTTAAAATACTTAAAATTTAAGTTATTTATTAAAAATAAAAATTAAGGTTTTTAATGACTTTTTGGCTTAAAATATTGAGTATTATTAAAAAAAAAAAGAGGATAAATGATGCCTTTAGGTCATGAATTAAAAAGAATGTTGTAAATAGTTTTTGGCCCATCATCAGTAACCTTAGTAAAATGCTAACTGTACAAATGAATTAATGAGATATTAATTATTTTAAGCTCAATTTTCATTTATGTGACATGTTTTTATTTACTTGGCTTCTTTTTTTCCCCTTTAAAATGAATCAAAATTCTCTCTCATCTCTTCCTACCTAACTTGGCCTTTGCCATTTGATTTTGGATACCATTTATTGACTTAATGAAAAAAAAAATTACCAACTTTTGAAATTTACTGTTTCTTTTTTTCTATTTTAGGTATCATTTTATAGAAATTACTAATTTGAATTTATTCAATTTTCTTATCATTTACATTGCTTCTAATAGAGAAAGGTGTGTACATTATAGTCTTGACTTGCTGACTTGTGATATAATTTGACTCGTTGTTAAAGTAAATATTTCTAATCAATTAAGTGGTTGGAGGTTCGAATCTACCTCCTACATATTGTGGAATTTAAAATAATAAATAAATACAACCTCCATAAAAAAAATTAGGACTTAAGAATTTAAAAACAAAGGATTCAATGAAATATAGTTGTATGTCATGTTTTTAGATATGTGTTTGATAGTAGATTCATAAATTTAATTCTAGTTTAAACAATTATTTAAAATATGATATATTTATAAAAACTAATTGTAGTTATCCACTAATATTTAGTTGACAATAAAGTATTATTAATTTATCTTTAATATGATTTATGTTTAAACAAATTACATAATTATTATTTTGTAATATTATATAATTTACAATATATTACATAATACATATTATAATTTTTTTAAAACATGAATTGAGTTTATAATTTGGATAAAATGAAAACATAAAAATGTTGTTTTCAGAATTTGCACAATTTGGATCACAAAATCCGAATAAATTTTTTAAAAATAGAATTTAGATTGTCTGTCAAACACATATTTACAGAATTCAGTGAATTAAAAAACATAGAATAGAATTTGGATTCCTGACCAAATAGATTCTTAAAGATTCCAATTTCTACCGTTACAAATTATTGAAAAAAGTGATGTCTTTATTTGAACTTCAATATTTTATAATTTCGTATTAACTTGCCAACTTGAATTAAAAAGAAAAAAGAAGTGAGAATTCTAAATGTCCATGCTATTGAATAAAAAGACAAAAGAAAACAAATTTTTCTTAAGAGTAATTAGAAAAAATTGGATGGCAATGACTCAATATGTTAAGAATGGACTGCATCCTATTTTTGGTATGTTGGTTAGAATTGGCTTTGTCATAGTATTTTTTTTTCACATAGATTTTGTCTAAATATTTGAATTAGTCAGCATTATTTTTAGCCAAGCCTCTTGAATTGAGCCTAGCATGAAAAAATTTACTAATTATCACTAAACTGAGTTTACCTTAGTAATTCTTTTTAGTTTAAAATTGTAAAAGTGAAGATTGAACATCGACCTTTGAAATGATAATGGGTGTATTATCTATTGAATTATTAGGTTCATATTCACTTCAAAATATTTGATATATGGATCTGTTTTGTGTTAGCCATAATTTGTATACCCCTAAGCATGATTTTTATATGTAAAAAAGCTTGCTTTGAGAGTGATAGTTGCTGGTGGTTTGGATATGGCGACATATCCATTGATATATCAATAAATCAAATGGTTTAATTTCGATATTAATGGTATCTTTTTAAAATGCTCGTAAAAAAAAAAATCGTATATCTAATTCAATATGAATATAAATATTAATAACAATATATTCATAACTTAGTTGGATTGTAAAAACAACTTAATTATTAATCTAAACAAATTTTCTAATTTTTTTACTTACAGAAATATTTGTTGATATCGATATTTTATCGACATATATGTAAAATTGAAATATCGATAGTTTAATCATTGCTTGTCATGATATATTTTGTTAGCGTGAGGAGTGTATCATTCTCTAAATTAGATTTCCACTCATTGGCTTAATTTATTTAGATAATCAAATTAATTCAAGATGGGAGAGCATATTAGTGCAAGTAAATTAAACAAATAAGGCTGATTTTACCAACTAATTATAACTATACAAGTTAGTAAATTGATAATATCAATGTTGACAACCAATTGTTTTATAATAATATGCACAATTTACTATTGTCTCTACCGAACTATCTTTTTAAACTATGAAACAAATATTAAATGCATAAATAGATTAATAAAATAAATGAAACTAATAAGATAATATCTATAAATCAATGCATAAAAATAATGGCTACATCAATCTCTAGAAAAATATGCAAAAAATCTCATAGCAGAAAAGTCAAAAGAGAAGAAACTAATTTCATAGTTATCAATTTTCCATAACCAAATTAATATCTTCAATCCCCAGTTTTGAAAATCTATTTTTCTTTACTCTTTTAATATTGAGAGTGATATGACTTTTGCAAGCATTGAGAGCTTTCCTTTGTACAATTGCAACCATAGCGGAAAATTTCGATCGAAATCTAGGTTTAAAAATTTGATTTTCTCTATTTCTCAAAAAAATAATAATAAATAAAAAGTCAGAATCAAAGTTTCATTAATTAATTAACAATAATTTCCATAAAATTTCTCGAGATTTCCACAAAATTAGAACCTCCGTATTTCCATCAACACATTTAATTCTTCTTTATTGGGTCAAGTATATGAAACTTTCATAAAATGTTTAAAACACACAAAAAAAAACTAATAACATTTAAGTTTATTCGTTAGCCAAGATATTGATAAAAAATCTTAGCATTGTTTGATAATTATTTGTTTTTTTTGTTTTTTTCACAATTTTTTTTTTTTTTGAGGTTAGATTTAAATATTTCTTAAGGAGAATTGTGCACTGTTAAGGAGGATTTGAATAAAAATTTAAATGTGGTCATCAAAGCTTTTATAGCTCAGTTGGTTAGCGTTTAGTAAGCGGGAGGTCTTGAGTCCGACTCTCAATGAAAGTAATATCATTTTATCTCTATGTAATTTTGAATATCAAATTAGAATTTCTTTTCATAATTCACTTCATTTTACTTTGCCATACAAAAATTAAAAACAACTATGAGTTTTTACTGTGATCAAAGTAAAATATATCTTCTTTGCTTGTAGTTAGTTACTGCTTTAATGTTCATAACAAAGTGAAAACATTCATGTAGATAAAGAAATATATATTGAGCAAAAACATATTTAGTAATATATTTTAAAAATAATTTCCCTTGTATTATTTCTGCAAGACTGTACATGGTAAGGCTCAATCTTCCCTTTGAACTTTTATTTATATATAAAGGTGAAAATTTTACTTCGTATGCTTAATTTTGACTGAGTAGGTAATGATGTTTCTAGTCTTAGCATTTGTTAATACTCCTTATAATTATTTCCATCCGTTTGATATTATTTTTTGATTTTGAATAACATTTTGTCTGTGATATTTTATTAGTTTTTCTTTTTTCTTTTTTCTTTTTTTTTTTTTAAATAAATAAGAAACATTTCATTGGTTAATGAAATAGGGAAAAAGCCATCAGACAATTTACGAGAAGCATTTTCAATTGAAATCGAATAAGATAAACTAAAATGATTAAAAGGGTGTTTCTCCTTGCACCAATAAAAAACAGTGGACCAAACCATACCTATAAATCTATCGAAAGAGGAGTAAGAATCCTTAAAAATACGACACTTGCGCTCACACCAAATGGTCCAAAAGAAAGCACGTGTAAGGGCCAACTACATCAATCTTTTAGTACCACCAACAGGATGACCCACCGGAAAAGACCCAAAATATAAAAAATATGATTAGAGCATATTTGAGACCAGCCAAAAGCCTCCAAAAGAATGTGTCAAAACTGGGAAGCAAAAGAACGGTGCACAAAGAGATGAGCAAGTGATTCCTCATGACACCAACACAAACTACAACAATAGGGCAAAAGAAAACCATAGTATTCGACTGAGCTCCCGAGAAAAATTTTTATCTTCCAAATAATAGAATAGAGATCTTAAACAAGAAGCTCAACCACCCGAACCATATCATCTAATAGGGATTGATAGAGAAGGACGATGAGAAATCTAAAGTCTAAGACCAATAATTAAATATGGGACACAACTTGATCGATGATAAAATATGTAATAGTAATGATATATAATAAGATGAGTTAGTAAAGAATGTCAATATTCGAGTTTTATCAGTACATAAGACTAATATTAGTTTTACTTAGTCAAGTTGCGTTAATTCATCTAT
The DNA here is from genome assembly GCF_009727055.1 of Benincasa hispida. NCBI lineage: Eukaryota > Viridiplantae > Streptophyta > Magnoliopsida > Cucurbitales > Cucurbitaceae > Benincasa > Benincasa hispida. The sequence continues at coordinate 74,181,655 of NC_052360.1, read as the reverse complement.
TTATTCTTATTGTCAATAATTCAAAGAAAACGTCCAGAGGTCTCAATCCCTACACTCACAACAGTTGAAGTCCAGAAAAAGAAAAAATATTAATGAAAATAAAATTCTTCAAACATGCCCTTCTAAACAACCAATCTGACCTAAACATTATTAAGTAGTAAGGCATAGGCGGAAAAGAGAGAGAGAGAGAGAGAAAGAGATAGCTTTATAAGCCTTGGATAAATCATTTTTAAAGATTCTTGTTGATATTTCCATTTTACAAGACCACATACTAATTAGTTAAGTAAAAAAGGCAGAAAGGATCATGGAAGAAAATTACAATCATGAAGTAGATCAGACAAGTGGTTTTAATTTCCTAATCAAAGATGGGTCTTAAGTCTTCATGGCAGGCCTCACCAGCCCCAAACCAGAACCACTTCCTAAATGCTTGAAATCTCTTGCTTCAAGTGAATCCCCATGGCCAGCAAACCCTGTGCCTCCTTTCTCCAAGTTCACCAAATCCCTTACTTTACATCCCTTGTTGCACACAAGACAAACTTTGTCCACTGCCATAAACTTATCAGCACATTTCTTACAGAAGACATGGCCACATGTAGTTAAGGCCACAAGAGACATTGTGTTTGTTAGAGTAACCTTACAACTAGGGCATATGTATGTAACATCATAAGATTTTGATTTCTTCTGCTCACTATTGTCCTCTGTGAAATGTATAGGAAAAAGGGACTTTAGCTTAAGTTTCTCATTTCCTTCTGGACAGAATGTACTGCTTGAAGGGGCTCCTGCTTTAACAGGAGCTTCTGGTGTAGCTGAAGGCAGCCAAAATGCCTTCATGGTTCGGAGTGCTTCTTCTTCATAAGAAGTAACCTTTACACTATTTGCCCCATGGAAACCATTCTTGTCCCGACTTTGGTTTCGATCGTTGTATTGTGGTACAGCACCATGGTTTTGTTGATCGAATGCATCAAGTTCTCTAGCTTTCTGCTGCATTAGTTTCTCTTCTGCTTCTTCCTTCTCTTGCTTTTGTTGAGCAGTATATGCAGCAAGCTTCCTGCAGGGTTAACAAAACATGCTCATGAGGGCCATGAAGGGTATTCATGACGAATTTGTTTAACAAAAGGGCCCAACTGCATAAGCACCAGAAAGGGAAAATGTACATCCTACTACACTGTTCCATAGTGTTTCTCGAATTTAGAACATGCCTTCTTACAATGTTCTAAGCATCCTATTACATTAGCGAGTCTAATATTTACTATCAATTAAAAGCCTCATACTCAGACAGACAGCTAGTTGTGAAACTAAATTTCCCAGCATATGTCAATCAATACTAGAACATTTTTTTTTTTTTTTACTAGATTCATGTTTCTTTGTTTATAAGCTTTCGGTAAAACCTCATGAAAGTAGAACTCATTAAGGGAATTACAACCTGCACATTCCACAAAACATTCTTAAATCTTCAATATACCGAAAACTTCTATTGTCAATTGTATCAAATACTTTTCAGCTAATAACTAGAAAGGTAGAGTATAAGAGAATGAAGTGGCTTATGGAAAATGAAAATTTACATTTGGTCTATCAATTTCTCACACATCATTATAAAACATAACGTCAAAAACATAAACTAGTAACATCTCTTGCTCGAAACAACTGCCAGTGCTACTACATTTGTGTTTTTTTCTTTGAAAAAAAAATAATGAAAAGAGACTAATGCTCAAAGTACAAGGAAACCAAAAGCAAAAAATTTTCAAAACAAGTACATAGAGAAGAAAATGACTTAGGGGAAATAAAATCAATCCAGATCTAATATCAAGAGATTTGAACCCGTATTAAACCAAAATGAGCAATCCAATGAAGAAGCTTATCCTGTAATTTGTAAAGACCTTGAGCTCGTAGGGGAAATAAAATCAATCCAGATCTAATATCAAGAGGTTTGAACCCGTATTAAACCAAAATGAGCAATCCAATGAAGAAGCTTATCCTGTAATTTGTAAAGACCTTGAGCTCTTACAAACCAAAGCTTTAACAGAAAACTTGAATGCGATCTAAGCTTGAGAGCATACCCACAAAATTCTGAAGGAAGAAGAACACCCAACAAATGCAACAACCTTCGACCATCTTTAAAAATATTAAGCCTCGAGATTGTAAGTTCAACCCAAAGGACCACTAAAGCCAGCGCTACTACACTTGGTTGCCAAGGTAACTCGTAGTTGGCCACAGAACTTAAACCCATTATCTCCAGATCCTATTTTATCATGATCCCAGTCAATTGGGCACTAGGTCAGGGCATGGTGATTAGCAACATCTCATTTCCTTAACAGTTACTTATAATGATCCCAGTGACTTGACCACAAATTAAGATCAAAATTTCACTTTTTGGAGACCAAATCAATCACAGATTCTTCAAAAACCAACACAGCAAACTGAAGCAGACAACTCAATAACTCAGAAAAAGGCAATAAAAACGACTATAATTCGATCATTATCCAACTACATAAAGAAATTGAAAATTCTCCACTATGGCACACTAACAACGAGTTTACAAGGATCTAAACCACTCGCCCTTCACATCTTCGTACATTTTTAAACAACTGCTTCAAATTTAGGTAGAGAGATACAAAAAAAAAAAAAAAAAAAAGCAATAAAATGTAATCATACAATATTTACAAACGTAACATACCTCTGATTATCCTTCTTCTGAGCCAAAAGGCACTCAAGAATGCATTGTTTACAAAAGGTGTGACCCTTTTGGCAGCACATGGGGTCGATGAAGGGTTTCAAGCATAAGCAACAGACATCGAAAGGTTTGATGGAGTCCTTCCCGAGTCTCTCTTTCTGGGTTCCGTAGCCGAGCTTCCGCTTCTCATCATAGGTGAAGAAGGCTAAATCGTTATTGTTCTTCGAGTGTCTCTGAGGCATATTTCTTTGCCTATTTCCAACACAATCGATCTGAAATTAACAGGAGAGTGAACAAGATCAGAGAATTTGGGGAAGAAGACGATGAGCCCAAGAAACTAAAAGGAGCGAAATTCCCCTTTTCCGAGTCGGATCGGGTTTTGTAGGGCTACTGGATAAAAATATGAAGGTCAATTGTATTATTCTTTTCCAGAATGGCTAAACTAACCAAAACTACGTTTAAACATAATCACATGCCTAAATCAAATCCTACTAACTTATAATTAGGGTTTTTAAAAACAGAGTGGTTTTCAGCACATTCGAATGTCAATTGAGCTATACTCGATTTGAGTCTTATACGTATATTTTAAATAAGACTCAATTACACTTTTTTTTTTTTTTACATGCAACACAATTTAGTTTTTAAGCCCTTCTTATCGATCATTTCTTTTATAAAATATAGGTTTAAATTTTATTTTGGTTCCTAAACTTTGAACAATGTTCTATTTTGGTCCCTATATTTTAAAAAATATATGTTTTAGACTCCAAACTTCGAATATTGTTTATTTTGGTTCCTAAACTTTTTAAATTGTTTGTTTTAGTCCCTGAATATTTAAAAAGTGCTTCTTTTAGTCCTTGCTATATTAAGATTTTGTTAACTCTTTAACAACATGATTTATATTTTTGGATAATTAGGTTACCAAATAAGTTAGTTACGCTAAAAAAATTTAAAGTTTCAATTTTGAATTAGGTAGTAAAGCGGAAGAATTTAAAAAACATTTTAAGTTCAAAATTTTGGTATTTTGGTGTGTTAGTTGTTGACATTTTACTTCACCTTCATCTTGCTCAATACATCTAAAGCATAGTCATCCAAAAATATAAGCTCCTCCAAAATTCTATTGAAGAGTTAACATAATTTTAATAGTATGGACTAGAATAAACACATTTTTAAAAATTTAGGAACTAAAATGAACGTTTTTAAAAGTTTAAAGACTATAATAGATTAAGATTCAAAGTTTTGGGATTAAATTAGGATTTAAACAAAAATGCATATAAGAGAAGTTCAATCACATCACCTGTGGTTATAAACTTACCAAAACGATGATCTTTCCAATACCTACACAATTAAGAAAAGCTATTCCAAAATTTTGAAAATCGTTCCCTCCAAAAATGAAAATAAGAATCAACGATAAACTTCGAATGGGAAAACAAGGTAGATACATCGCTTAGACAAAAAAGAAAAGAAAAGTATATACATTGTAAATACCATAATTTATTTATTTATTTTTGTGTTTTACAACTATACGAGAAAATGTAAATATACATTGCATATGTATTATGTATTTTTTTTTTTACACTTGCAAAAAGGACAAAACAAGATATACAAATTAGGCCCATAGCCCACATGTTTTTTTTTTTTTTTGTTGCAAAAATAGAAAAAATAAAACCCAATCCATATATAAAAGATGTAAAATGTCGCAAATGCCCTCATTACTGATATAAACTTGATACCTTATTCATATACACCTAATGATATACTTGATAATAATGAGCTTGACTGATGTACTCAATATACTTGTCAATCATGCACTCGTTTATACTGTTGGTATCACTTAGACAAAAAAAAAAAAAAAAAAAAATCGAATATACATCGCAAATACCATGGTTTATTTATTTATTTATTTTGTGTTTTTACAACTATATTGGAATATGTAAATATACATTGTATATGTATTATGATTTTTTTTGGGGCACTCATAAAAAGGACACAACAAAATACATAAATTAGGCCCATAACCTACATGTTTGTTTGTTTGTTTTTGTTTTTGTTTTTTTGTTTTTTTTTGCAAAAATAGCAAAAACTGAAGGAACTCTAAATCAGAGTACTTACGAGTGGAAGCGAATCTTTCCAATTCATTGTGATAAAATTACCACATATACATTCAAACATACTAATATGCATTCATAATGCTAAAGAGATCAAGAGATCATACCAGTTGAAGATTTCTTCTTCACAGCGAGTCTAAAACCCAACCGTCTACCTCGAACAATCACTACTTGAACAGAAGGAAACGAAGATGACACCACCACTCAGAGCCCTCAATATTCTTGGAGTGAGAATCCAAAGTGTGGGGTTTGTTCGGATTTGATAGAGGGAAGAAGGAAGAGAGACCGTATACAACGATCAAGCAAGTGGGAGATGAGGTCGTCTATCGCATAAACAAGATACTTGATCGTTTAGGTGAAGTATACAGTAGTGTAGGAAAAAGTAAGCGATCGTCTAAACGATCGTGTAGGAGAAGAGTGAGCGATCGTCTATACGATTGTTTAGTAAATATCGGGAGCTAAACGATCGCTTAAGAAAAGATAAACAATCATTTAGTAAATAGCGCGCGAAGGTGTAATCGGTAAGCAAGCGCTTAGAAATATCATATATGTAAGCGATCGTGTAGGCACTATCATATAGGCACTGATTTTCTAAGCGATGACACACTCTTTTAACACAATGTCCGCGCATCTCATGCTTAACACACTATTAGCTATTTATGCATCTCAAAGTGATCTTTCAATACACTATTCCGTTATTAGAACAGAAGAGACGCCATCCCATTTCCTTTATAACCGTCTAATGAATGTGATCTCATCATATTCATAACATATAATATCATATATTAATTATAATATTTTCCTCTACTAGATATAAATCATATTTATATCCAATTTCTTCCAAATTAATGTATCTCATACATAAAGTTATCATATTATATTTAATTAACTCGTTCAATTATATCATATATAATCGATACTCCCTCTTGTCAATTTGAACATTTCAAATTGACCCAAAATTGACTCTCAACTTATATCCAAGCTACCTAGGGACCTTATGAACCTATGGCTCGAAGCTCCAACGTATGTGAATAGTTGACTAAACTTTTTAGTCATGATATCCATCATTCGTTAACTGCCAAACATTTCACTAAAGACCAACAGTTGAACTCTTATTGCCATAAATATATTTCTATGTCCATTGGATATAACCAATCATCAGTACGATACCTTTCACAGATGCTCGTATTGTAGGATTATATCAACAGCAGCGGAAAGCACAAGGATCATCTAAGCATTCAAATTCACTAATTTGACAATAATAAAGCATGCTTCTGCAGAAAAATGGTTTCAATACATACCTCTTGTAGAACTTCTACATCTTGTAGAACTTCTTCAAAAACTCATCTTCAGTTGCTATCTTTCCATATCTTGTTGTAGACCACACTCAAGATCTTCCCCATTATTCTCTTGGTGCTCTAGATTGAGTTTGTGGAACTCAAAACAAGCTTGAATCAAGGATGAAGGAGAAAGCTCACTGCAGCAACCTTGTTGAAGAACCATTCTTCAAACCGAATTTCTCTCAAAATTATGTAGATTGCATGCCCGATTTTCACTCCAATGCTTTCATTAATTGCAGATCAACATGCAAACAGAAGATTGCATGAAGTTGCACGCTCATGCTTGAAGAAGACAAGGCAAATGTTGCTTCATGTGTGAGCTACTTCAAAGATGATAATGGAAAAACCCATTTTTCCTTTTTGTGTTTTTGGTTTTCTTTCCTTTTTCAATTTTATCTAAAAAAACAAAATTTGATTTAAAAAATCTATTTTAATTTTTAAAATGAAAAAAGAAATTAATTTCATAAATTAATTATTAAATAAAACTTAATTAATTTAATATCAGATATTAAATTAATTTTAACACATATCCATCTTTATATATTTAAATCATATTTAAATATATAAATTATCCTATTCCGTTTAATTCTAAAATTAAACATAATTATATCTCATATAATTACTAATTCCCTTAACTCTAATTTGAACGTTTCAAATTAACTTATCACGCTATTCTAGAGCTAGTCCATTACGAGCTAGTAGGGGAACCTCACAGACCTATAGATCATGAGCTCCAACGATCCGAGATTAACTGGCTAAACTCATTAGACCAGATTAATCTCCATTCGTTAATTAATGGGTCATTCCACTAAAGCCCATAGTTGCACTCCCCTCACTGTAGATATATTATGTCCACATGATTTAACCATAATCAGCAAGTCGACCCTTCATAAGTTGTTCATAATAACGGTTGGGTCAAATATCTGTTTTACCCTCGAGATTACGTCTTATTCCTTAAGTTCCTACTGATCCTCTAATGAACAACTGGTTTGTGATCCAATCACCAAACCAAACTCTCTCAGCACAGTGAGAGTGTGGGGTCCCTTGTTCAAGACCTGGATTCAGTACTTGAGAGAACAACCTTTCTCCTATCCCTAAACCGGGTAGGTGTGAACTCCGTCTTGCACCCTATGTCCCCAGCTATCTATTCAGTCTTACCCCTGAAATAGGAGTCTTATTGAGCCGACACTGTTGAGCCAACCCTCAACTATGCAAATTTAAGGGCAATCTCGAATAAACAGGAGTTCATAGTTAGCTCAGGATTAAGATCGAGTTACCTAGGTCATTAAGGTGAAATAGTCAATCTTAAACAGTAAACAACATTATAAAGTAAGAGTGACTTATTTCTTGGTCCTGATCTTATGCAAACTCATTGCATAGGACGCCCCTACTCATGTCATAACATGTATGAATTAGGATCACATCGTATGTAGCACTACAACTCTTTGTAACAACTATAGGGTAGGTCGCATCCAATGGTGTTACCAGAATAAGGTACCCAACCTCATTCATGTACCATAGATAATTTTGACTATTTACTCGAACCCGATCCACTCTTATGTTTCCACATAAAGTTCAAGTACTCATACAATAGTCATGGGTCTTAATTTATTAGATTTAGACTTTCAAACAATTTATGAGATCCATAACAAGTATATTGATAATAGAAAATGTTTATCATTTTACAAACTACGAGTTTTTAGGACATAAAATCCAACAGTAATTACAGCATGCCAATTTACCGTTTTGCCCCTGTAATTACATATTCCTCTTTAAGTACCACTAATCCCTCTAATGAATAATACAACATAGTCCTACTGTGTGTGAACACCTCTCGGGCCAGGTTAGAAGCGTGCGTAGCACCAACATCTTGTTCAAGTCTCGGGATCAGCCCTTTAAGAGAGCAATCTATCTACTTACACCTGCTTTGGGGAAGAATGAACTCTATCTTATTTGAAGTTGAGTTCGCCAGTCCAAATCAGACGGATCCCAAAATGGTAGGTTTGAATCGGCGCTCTGTCCAACTGCACCTATGCAATCAAAGGACCGCCTCTCATGACAGGAATCCAATCACTCAGGTTTAGGGCATGTTACTTGGTCATCCTAGTGAAGTTGAAGTCTCAGTCATGAACGGAGTTATATGACAAGACTATTAACCACTTCGAGTCAGGTCTTATACGAAACTCCTTTGTATATGATGCCCTGCTCGCATGTCCACTACACGAATGATCAAGATCAAACATCTATGACAAGTCTAACAACATGTTGTAACAATTTTCAACAAAGCTGTGGCCAGCGTCCGTAGTGTTTACTAGGATAAGGTTTCCCTTCTATATCCATATACTACAGACTATTTTGGTTGTCACTTAAGACATGATCCACTTGTATGTCACTACATACATGCTTAAGTTACATAAAGACAACCCTATTGGTTTGTGGTAAAACAAAAAACATCTAAATGTGCAAAGTTAAGAAGTAAATATCATATATATTATATATCACAAGTGTTCATACAAAGTTATTTACAAACTACAGGACACGAGGCTTTAGGGTACAAACCCCAATAAAGACAAAGCCCCATTCACATATAAAAGATGTAAAATGTCGAAGATGTTCTTACTACTGATATAAACTTGATACACTATTCATATACACTTGATACATTTGATGATACACTTGATGATATACTTGATAATGATGAACTTGACTGATGTACTCAATATACTTGTCAATCATGCACTCATTTATATTGTTGATAAACTTGATATACTTGACTTATATACTTGATCATGATGTACTTGACTAATAAAATGCTTATAAATTTGTCAATCATTCACTTGTTTATACTGTTGATAAAATTGATACACTTGACTGATATATTGCCGATAAACTTGATAATGATGCACTTTTTTATAATGCTGATACACTTGACTGATATACTACTGATACACTTGATTGATATACTGTCGATAAACTTGATAATGAAGAGTTGTTATACTTTGTAATGATATATTTAGATTTTTTTTTATTAAAAAAACTGAGCTTCTTTGGCAATAGACCCCTCCCCCATCTCTCTTTTCTCTCTTTCACCAACCAACACTCCTCCACATCATCTACTGCCGACCACCGCTTCACCTCCTTGCCACTTACCTCCGTTGACTGCCGCAAATCCAATCGCCAATCGCCACGTTTTTCTCTTTCTCTATTTTTCTTTCTCCCAACATCTCTCTTTCACCAACTAGCACTCTCCACATCATCTCCGGTCAACCACCAATCCACCTCCCCGCCACAGGGCAAATATGAAATTAAAAATCATTAGAAATCCATATTTGATGTTTTACCATATTTGTAAAATATTAAATATGGGTGAATTTAGAGTGTTTCGGTGTATTTTCAATGTCACAGACTCTCTTGGTTATATAGAGCTAAAGTCTTGTAATGGTTATTTGCTAATTAATTTCTACATTAATTAAACTATTACTAACCATTACAAATTGTTGGAATTATTTCACTATCGGATTCAAACACATGTAGAAGTTCAAACACTTGGTACGAGTCAACCTCTATAAACATAGATTGCACATATCATGATTTATTTTTTCGTGTGTTTACGAATATACTAAAAAATGTAAATATACCTCACATATATTAGGAATAGTTTCTAATTATAATTAATCTTAAGATTTATTTTGATATCTTACTATAATATAATTCAAACAATAAAAGGACAAATAAAAATTGAAAAAGACAAATTAGCCCCATGAAATTTTGCTCGTTTATTAGAACAATCAGTATCTGCAACAACTTGTTTATTGTTGAATTGATGTAACCAACATTTACATGAATTTTTCACATCCTTACATATGTATATCCTCACTAAAAAACTTGGGATATTTTCAGTATTACTATTAATGTTATGTTACAAAACTGATTTGGCTAAAAACACTTCAGCAATCAGTAGTTATCCTCGTTAATGGCTCTAAAGAAAACCCTCAGGGTTTCTTCATCTGCACCTTGTGTACTTCTAGTTCTGTCATTGGAGTTGTTGAAACATTAACTTCACAGAAGCCATTTTCGAAGCTCGATAATCGAGAGTCCGAAAGAACACTGAAAAGCTGTGTATCTACTAATAGCTGCAAAGTTCACCAACCAAATCATCAGATCATTGCCACAGAATACCACATTTTCAATTCTTTGGCTTCAAATATCAAACAAATCTGCCAAACCGAGCCCAACTCAATTGGCATACTCGTGTGTAAAAACCACAAGGTATGTGGTCCGAATCCCTTTACCCCAATCGTACAAATCTTGAATATCCTAGGCTAAAACGATGCCCCAATGTTTTTCGGCCTCGGTTTCTCGCAAGATATTGAGAACTAGATTATAGCTGTTGCATCCAGCTCATTTCAGAATAGAGAATACAGAATGAAGCAGATTCCAATGCACATTGTTAGCTCCCAGTAAAGTAGAACTCATAAAGAATTAACAGGAACAATGACCAAAGCACAAATTTATTGTGCCACATAGCAATCAATATAGAGGCACCCATTTTGATTCAAGTTGGATTTCTTTAATTGATTTAGGCTATGTTTAGGAGCACAAAGAAAAAGTGAACCTTTTCTGGCCCAGCTGTTTGACCAAGAAATACTTTAAATGATTTTTGTTACTAAGCACTTTTTAAAAACAGAAAGAAAAAAAAAATCTACTTTTGCCACCTTTAGGAAGATCTTTTATTAACCTGACCCAATAGAAAGATAGTTGTAACATATTAAAAATATGATTCAGCTAAAGGTATATAATAGAAATGACTAAGAAATCAAGCTGAGAAGTGGAAATCACCTTAACAAATGGTCGGTCCTTAAAAGAAAAGGAATCAATAAAGCTATCCTTAAGAAGTAAAGAAACCTGAAATCATAAACATAAAGAGCTAAGTTTCATAGTTATCGGCCATGTCAGAGACTGGTTGATTATGGGACATTCGATACGGAAAGTAAAACAGAATGTAGATTCGCTGACCCTGTCGTTATTTGATTGGACACTAGTTATTGTATGAGATCTAAGATTTGAACACAATGACTCCATGTATTGCCTCATGACATTCAAAAACTGAGCGGCACATTCAGTCTGCAAATCAAAGTTACATCTGAGTGTTGAGTAGAAGCAGAAGGCATGGGAGTAGAAGAAAAATTAAATTGCCAAGTCTACTAGAATACAACAATCTATAATAACCTGAGATTCATTGCACCTATATACAGGATGCTTTTTGGCTATTGAACTTTTGTTAGCCAATTTAGCGTGGACGGGGCCTAGTTCGGAGGCTAGCTCTCTGTGTCGTGGAAGTGTTGGTAAGGTACATGTTTTAACCTGAATGAGCAAAAAATTGAATACCGACAATTCTATTATCTTGAAGGAGTAGGGAAACAAACCAAAACGGAAAATTTTATATTTGTTGGTAAAGCAACATCAGAAACCAAACCAACAAGGATTGTTTGAAAATCTGTTTAGGAAACAGTTTTTTGTGCCTTTGAAACTGTTTTCCATAACTATGTATTAAATCACCGATTGATCCAAAAGCATACGTTGATGGGTGAAGGTAAATTTAATATTATATTATCTAACACTCCCCTTCACTTGTGGGCTTAAAATATGCAGAAGACCCAAAAACCCAATAAGTGGAAATCAATATTAATTGGGGAGGAAATAATATTGTAAGGGTTTGAACATAGGGTCTCATAGACCACTTGCTCCAATACTATGTTAAATCACCGATTGACCTCAATATTTAAGCTGATGGATAAAGATAAATTTAATATTATATTATCTAACACTATGCTCAAATAAGTCATGAAGCTTAACAATTTTGACCATCTGGAGGATTTACGGCTAACATATTTTGTAAGTTTCCTTTGGTTTTAAGGCTTAACAAGTTGAGCTTGTTCTCATAATTGTGGGACCATCTCAGTTGGGTCATTGTTTAGTATAGCCTTTTTTTTCTGTTATTAAAATAATAAAAATAAAAACAAAGGAAGAATAAAAATGGTCTTTAGAACCTGATTCATACATAAATATAGTGGAAAAACAAAAGGATAGGCAAAATTCCAGCTAACCTGATCCTTAAGTACATCAACAACAACTAGATTAGACGTCTTCATCTTTACATCAGTTGGTCTATTTAGTGTACCAACCTGCAAAATTATCAAAAGGGGAAGCCGTCATTAAGAAATAATTTGGATTCATTAACAAAATTTGACTGATTTGCTCGAACTTCTAGATTAATGAACTTTCAATTTCATACTTAAATCTCACGATCATCTACAGAAAGGGCATCTAAATTTTAGGATCAATAAATTTAGGAAACAATACTTCTCAATGAAAAGTACTAATAAGAGAATTGCATGTTGTTATTTCCATTAAAATATATATATTTTTTCCATTAGAAGTACAAATCCGATTCCATTTAATAGATATTTAAACATACAGTTTATTGTATCAAGGTGATGTTTTGGTTTGAAATAAAATATTCCATTATTTTCGAAATGAACTGCCTCTAATCAGCTAGAAATAGGAGGCCCTAAAAGAAGTTTGAATTAAACGTCAGCAAGAATTTAGATAAAAGAAAATCAAAGACTCACAATAAAGGGAACGGGGGCATCAAGGAGATCATACATTCTTCCTGGTAGAACCTGAAAATTATCGAGATGAGCATAATTCATGCAAGTTCTAGTTTTCTATCAATCAAAACATAATAAAATAATAAACAAGTACTGCATTCCTCTTAGAAATTTGCAAGAACAGTGAAGCTTCAATTAAAATACTATCCATGCCCCTGTTTTTGAGTTTTAGAACTAGTACTATGAATGTGAACTATTACATAGGATGCATAAGAAAAAAGAGTATCAATTACTTCAGAATAGGCTTTCCAGAAATAACCACTGTGTTGCATGGAGAGGCAAACATAACTTACTCTTTTGCTTCAGAAAGTAATGTTTTTAAAAACATGAGACAACTAAAGTGCAATAACCCTCTAAGCCTTAAGCCGGAGATTTTTATATATATCGAAGAAGATAGTATTGTGCAAAATAAAAATAATGAAAATTCTAAGGCTTCAAGGCACAGAGGAGCACATGCCACATGCACTTCACTTCAAACCCTTGCGTGCATGTGTATTTGCCTAGGCTTGCTTTCAAAATACTGATTCAAACAGTGGTGGCAAGTTTCAAGTTACTTTTGACAACAAGAAGCAGAACGAATGGATTTACCAATCAAAAGACTTTCTTAATCTCAAATAAGCTTTTAAGTTTTAACTAAAAGAATTTCAATTCTCTAAATCAAGGTGAAATGATTAGGCCATTTTCATAACCATATAAAAATCTCTGATTTGTGAAAAGAATGCACTTGGTTGTTGTTATTAATGTTCAAGGTAGTTCAAATGAATAAAAATTGAAGATTGATCAATGAACTCACCGGAAGTAATAAACTTTGCCATTGGAAAGGACAAATCAAAGGAACAAAGGATAACACTGTAGCTGAAAGCAGACCCTGCATTAATTGATATACACAATGAAAATCAAATCAAATAAAAAGGTTTAAAGTAGTCAGAATAATGAAGAGTTAAATACAAAAAGTTAAGCATGAGAATATAAGTGAACCAAAAAAGAAAGGACTAATTTACCAGGTTTGGACACACTACTATCACTTGTTTTTCTAGCAAAATCCCTGCAACCAATTGCAAAACCTGAAAAGACACTGTGATCAGATTTATACACTCACTACCAAAGTATGGTATCAATTGCTTATTATACCTACCTGATTTAGAGGGGGGAAAAAAGGGGGAAAAAAAAACTCACGTTCATGAAAGAAGAATATGCAAAAGCTTGCAATAAATATACTTCAACCAAAATTGAGAAGCACTTCTGTTTTTATTTTTAGTTGTCAAGAAGCTGTGGATCTCTATTGCTTCAAGTTCCAAATAAAGAAATCTTTATGAGAAATAACTATTGCGGGGAAAACTCACGTCATATGGTTAAAACATTGTAAAAATGAAGTGACAACGAAGCATTTTATGAGTAGGGAAAATGAGAGAACAATATAAACTGACAAAACCATCTACTTGAGTAAGTTAATTGAATTAACGGAAATCTACAAGGGAGTTGCAAGAATTCATTCTGAAATTAATATAAGAGCAAAATTTTTTGACCTGCAGAATCAAGTGAAAAGCATTGTGCTCACAGTTTCAAGAGAGAGAGCTCGGCATAAAGTGGCCGTTGTCCATATTGACAGAGCAAGAGTTTCTTCAGCTGTAGCCAACTTTGCTTTGACCTATCAAATATTTCACTCCTTAAAGTGACGTGAAACACACCCTAAGAACAATGAGCAACAAGAGAAATACCTCAACAGGGTTCAATAAGTCTAGATAACTTTCACAAAATCCAAGTGATGCAATGGCAGGTCTTCTATATTGAATAGATTGCAAATGTTCTAGAGGTTGAAATAGTAATTCACATCCCCTTTCAGGAACAGGAAGAGAATGATATCCGCAGACTATTTGCAGCACATCATACTTATTCTCCTATCATAATAAAACCATTAAGCAAATGATTAGATCAATGATAATATAGAAAGAAATTAGTCATTGAAGGAAAATTAGCAATCAAAATTAACTAACCCTAGCCCATTCCATTATCGAGTCATCACCAAATTCCTTTTCGCAATTTGGAAAAAGATCATCATCTTCATCTTCTGAAACCATACTTCTAGCTGGACTGCCATATGATTTGATATCACTGAAATTGGTACTGGGCCAAAGGTGTCTAGTATTAACAATATATAAGCATATTAGATATCAGGGTAAATCCACCACCTGAATAAGGATTCAGAACTCCCCAGGCGCTCTAATGGGCGATGCCTTGATGAGAAAGACATCTCTGAGCAGAGGTGACCACTCTCGCAACTTCCATTAGTTCTTTCCATCTAGTCAAAAAATTGAAAACAGTTATAGCCTCAGCAATCACCAAATGATACATATATAAGGAACCATACACACCCTACTATTAATTGACATCTCTTAGAAGTGTTCTTACAATAGAATACATTGGTACGATGAGAATTTTCTTGCAGGCTCAAAACATTGTAAAGGAAATTTTAATCGATCATTTTGGTTTTCCTTACTTGACTCACTTCTGAAGCATCACTGGCTGTACCACTTTCAGGGGATCGAGGTTCGCACGTCTTCACTGAAGAGTTTAAGATCTCACCATCAGATATAATTCCTGCAGCAGCAGCAGTAAGGGCCACTGCACAGTGGATAGGTATTGCTGACGTCATCCAATCACTGGAGGAATTCCTTTCAGGAGAGTCAACATTCTCATTATGATTCGACTTTGACACTGATGGCACATAATCAATGAGAGAAATTTCACTAATAAACTGAGTTACTCGATTCAAACGTTCCTGGGCTATAATACTGCAGACCATAACAAAAAAGGTTGAGTTATTTAGATCCCAAAAGGTTTGTTCTATCATGAATCTGAGTGTAGCTCAGAGAAAAAAAATTACAAATGACCTGTTCAACATCTCAAAGTGTAACTCAAAGAAAGGTACTCTTGTTAACAGACAATAGCAGCGAGGTGCAGAAACCAAAAAACGGCTGCTTACTCCAGGAGAATGAGAAACAGAAGTTGAGATTCCTAGGAGACCAGGTGGCCTCTGAACAATTTCTTGCACGTGTAAGCATACACCATAAAGAGTCGAATTGTTGGCAACCTGAAGGAAAAGAAAGTAGCTTCAGCCACCTTTCCATTTCTTCTACAAACTAAACATATGGAAGTGAGTAAAAAGATAAAAGAAACTTCCAAGTAGTAATTCTTGACTACACATCTTATCATAGACTTGTAAACTCCTCAACCATAAATAAAAAGGTGTGTGAATCTTGTATTACTCATGACTCACGGTCTTGCATTAAAAGCCAAGGCCATCAAAGAAAAATCTAAAATAAAACGTCCATAGGTTGACTTAGACACATATCTGGTGACAAAATGAGCTGAAGAAGCAATCACGAAATTTACCTTAAGGGAAAAAATAAATGCCAAATCATCTCTTTTCAAATGTGCCTGTGACAATAGAAGAGGCTAGCATCATTTGATTTTTGGAAACTAAACGGTAAATTAAATGCTTACTAATAAATGAAGTATGATACATTTACTGATCAAAGGAGGATAAAATATCCTCAACTAGGAAGGAAAAGAAAGGGAAAAACTTTGCCAACAGCCTTTCTTTTTCCTCTCTGAATCAATGGTTAATAATATCCTAATTTCAAGGGTGGCAACAGTCTAGCGAATCCATCCTCCAAATTCCGATTTCCAAAGGTTTTTTTTCCTTTCATCTTTTTATAATAAAACATACTCTATTACTGCTTAGAGCTACAAACGAAGTAAACTCAGAGGACTGCTACCACAAGGGACTTTATAATAAATAACCCGGTTATCATGAATTTTAAATGTGGTTCCATTTGCATATATATGTGTTTAAGTGTTGATTCACTTGGACAGATTACGAACTTACAAACAGCTACCATTCTGAGCAGAATGATAAAGGTTAAAATATATATTAACATATGCTGCCATATATGAAAAGGATAATGCAGAAGATGATTTTAAAATATTCATCCAACACAAAAGACCCAGTCAACTGTTCAAATGTTACCCATCTAACTTTAGGTTATGAAAATAAAACTGGTTGTCATTTTCTTAGCGTTGATATCTTACAAATATAATTCCATGTTCAGAGGATAAATCTTGTCTAGAACCAGAGAGAAATCTAGATGGAGTAATCGCAAAGTCGGCATCACAAAATACATTAATATTGGTACCAGATACCTGACCATAAACAATTTCATTCAGATCACTGAGTGATGGAGTCCTCTCCATCAATTGTGCCTGCATTATTAGAGTCAATGTGTGAAATTATGTTCTAGCGGTAAAGATACATTACCTGAAAATAGAACAAACTAAAACAACCAAGTCTATAGTAAACATCTAAGGCCATTATGATTCGTAAGATGACATCATTGAGAAGTTAAAAGCACCATAAATGTAAACTACTAACTAATGCACAATAATCCACAAAATAAGCAGCGACAAAGATGATAACTTAATGAAACCATTAATTTATTTCAATAAATAATTGTCATCAAATACTATTTTCCCATTCAAGAATTTCATCAATGATATAAATCCCCAAAGGAAAAATTATCATAACCCACATCTGCAACACACCACAACAATAGTTTATTCACATTTAACAATTGATTGGTGAACAAATAGCTTATTTCATATTCAAACGTTGATCAACATATAAATGACATGGAGCATGTTGGTGATAGAGAGGTCAAATTTGACACTTGCAAATATACTCAATCTGGTTTCCTAGATTTTGATTTACACAAATGGATAAAAGAAAAGCAATATCATAAATAATGGATAATAGTCAACCAGCCTAACCTTCCTTAACACATCATGGCTGATGGATAATAGCTCACCTTAACACCTGCAGGAAAACAAAAGGCAGACAAATCCTTCATCCGCATTGGCAGCCTCTTCCCAGGTGGATACTTAAAAAGTATCTGTTGATGCAAGCACAACCGCAATTTCATCAATATGTAAACAACAAATGCAAGAACGCAATAGTTGACTAACTTGTCAACTGCATTGCTTTAGGAAGATGCCAAGAATAAACATGAAACGAGATATCAGACCCAATTAGTCTGCAAGATCTTCATCCCAAATTTTATGCAAGTAAATTTCTTAAGCAAACTAAACTATCGGTAGGCATAAACATAACCTAAAAGAAGCATCTCAAATATCTATCCTTCATAGAAATAACAAAGGCACGAAGAATTAACTCACTACATATTGGATCATTCTACAATACAAATATTAGAGTTCTAACAAACTACTGATCCAGATAAAGAGTTAACCTGAGGTTCCAGCAGGGGAACTGATGGCCCTCTATGCTCTACCATTTTGGCATCTATCATCTCAGAATTTTTCCTTTGTAACTCCCATTTTTTCCTTTTAGCAAATGCATCCTCCACAATCTCAAGGTTAGTATCCGGATGGAGCCCAGCAATAATGAAGTGTTCAAAGAGAGAGGTGGGCTCCTGGTATACATGGTCCTATAAAATAGGAACATATTAAAATTCAGTGTAGCAAATCTTTTTCTTCCTATCTAACTATGGTAGATACATTTAGCTCAACAAAACCTGATCAGCCAAGCTCATTGAAATTAAAAAGACCATGCAATTATCCGACACTGTTGTTTTATATCACAAAATATGCCTGCTGGAGCACCAGTTCTCCTTGTCCACATAAAACTGGATAGTTATACATTTCTTATCTTATGAGTTTCATCTCAAACCAAACTACCAACTCATTTTGTTCTACTTAACTGTAACAACATCAAACACGAAAAGTTATTCAATGAAACCGCCACGTAGTTGCTTCGCCATAACCGTGAGATATGTATTCGACAATATACATGTCTCCTAATAAACATGGGATATAAATTCGAGATACTCTTGCAATTTCTCTCTAATAGATCCAATGGTGCAAAGCTGCCACATTGTGGCAGTCTCCTCTGAGTAATTTACTGTCAAACACCCAATTTAACTCTAATCCAAACTAATCATATTCGTACATGGATATAAGGAAATTCCATAAACAACAAAAAAGCAGAACAGCCAGTAAGTCCAATATATTTTCATGTCTAACTAATTTACAGACTAATACAAGCCATGTGGATATAGGAAATATTTGAGAGCATTGAAAAACTACAGTCCAAGAGGAGCCTAATTTCTGAAATAAGGCAGGATATTGCATCAGTATAATATAACATAAACCAGAGGCCAGAGAACCTCATATGCAAAACGTGCATTCAAAAACACAATCACTTTTTCTGTTTCAAAAAAACAAACATATCCAGCTTTTGTTTGGAAACCTGGAACAAACCCAAGTTGTAGAAAGAATACAGAAATATGGAGTCAATTAGATACCAGAGATTTGGAGTGAAACTGATACCACTGACGTTTTTGATTTGCCAAGATCTCAGGATCGAAACTATAGAAGGCATAATCTTCATCCCGCGTATCTCTCCCCCATCCCCAAGCTTTCTGCATATGGGATTTCAACCTCTGGAAACTGTTGGTTCTTCTGTGTTTGGCGCTTAGAACTTCACTTCGAGCACGTCGATGTCCAATTCCCATTTCCTGTAACCCGGTTCCACCATGATAGACGCTATTTAGAGCTTCACCAGCCACCCTAAACGCCTCCTCCGAGAATTGTTGCAACACCCAGATTGGCGACGGAGGCCGCTCGTCCGCCAATTCACCATCTTCCTTAATCTCCATTCTCAAAAAATCAATTCATCTTTTACGCTCATTGCACCAATTTATCATCGTTCAACACCTCTCCCCATCATCACATTCTCAATCTCCCACTGATTTCAGAGACATACAATTATAAAAAACAACCATACCCACATTTAAAGAAGAAAAAGAAAACCCAATTGTACAATCAAACACGTTTATCCCTCGATTTAACCAAACCCCAAGTCGCAAATAAGCTGAAACATCCCCAAAAATCCACCCCTACTCCATCATGACGTGAATGTTTCCATGCAGAAAACCCACGAATCCCCTGATAGCAAAATGAATGAAAACAGAGAACAGAATGCAAAAATTGTTAAGGGGGGAAAGAAAAACACATACAAGAAGCTAAAGGGGGTGGAATGAGAGAAGCAAATCAAGCATTTTATGAATCCGGTGGATTTGCAGAAGTGAAAACGATGATTGATAACATGAAAATGGAAGAAATGGGAAAGAAAATGCAGAGAAAGAAGGAAGAGAAATCAAAGGGAAAAAATGGTGGCAATGGCAGACATCACCTGATGAATGAATGAATGTTAAGTTAGGAAGTTGGTGCTGAGAGATGGAAAATGAAATTCAGCAAAAATAGGAAACAGAGAAAGGAAGTTTTATGTTAAGAGAGAGAGCGCACCTTCAGGTTCTAAACATTTATATATATATATATATAATCCTATTGGAATTCTCCCATTAATATTTTAATTATTTTTCATAATCAAAACTAATTTAGATTTTAAGCATCAATGTCAGATTCACACCTTTTAAATTAATTGATTTACTGATATTTTGTTGACTTTTTTCCTTTTTCTTTTTTTACATTTTGTCGATATTTTTACCGTATATGAAAAATATTGATGCAAATAATTATGACAATGCTAAAATGAAGGGAAATTTATTTTAAATCATAAAATTGTTGAAAATATTTATAAATAATAATAAAATATGACAGTGATGGACTACTATTTATATCAACACAGATAGTCTATTCTATTCTAATATGAAATTTTGCTATATTTATAAATATTTTGATTCACTTTCTTATGTTTGAAAACAATCTAAAATAAACTTGGTTCAATTGATTAAAGTATTATAATTAATTGAATTTTATATCTTATAATCAATTAATTTTAAAAATTTCTAACAAGTTAAGATCCATTAGACACAAAGTTGGAAGTTGGAGAACTTTTTCAAAGTCTTTAAACATTTTCAAAAATTCATGGATCAACATAGATACAAATTTTAAAGTTGAATAACAATATTTGTAATTTAACTAAAACTTTCGTATCTAGCTATTAAATAATTTGTATATTTTCACATAGATAAAAACAAAAAAAAAAGTAATTAAGGGAAAAAATCTTAACCTTCACCTTCGTAGAATGGGTTTTTTTTTTTTTTTTTTAAATAATTGAGATGATTGTTAGTGCATTAGTGTTTATTACAAAACTATGCGGAAATAATAAGTTGTTTTAAAGTGATTTTCTTTTATACAACTAATACAATAAAATAATTAAATATCTAACTTTTAAGTTCAATAAAACAAATTTTATATGGATTGAATTAGGTTCATCTCTATAATTTATAGAACTTAAAATCCATATAGTCAAACACAACATCAAAACATGTGTAAAAACTTTTTTAAAAAATTGCTATTTGGCACATTAAATGATAAATAGTGATATTAAATGAGAAGTAAATAGTAATGACTTTTCCAAAAAACAGAGAATGATGAAACAATAATTATAAATGATTTTAGTGTATGAGAAATAATGGTATTAAAAAAAAGTATAAGAAATAATAATGGAGAAATAATTAATTAATGTTTTTGTAAATTTAGAGTGGGATCCAAAGGAAACAGTGTTAACTTCCAATAAGAGAGAAAAGAGGTTTGATTTTACTTTGTTTTTGGATTGTGAGAAAACCGACGTGTCGTTTTGATGAAAGACTACAATTTCTACCTGTCGGAAATTCTGGGCCCACGTGGCCCCCACTTTCCAAAAGGCTTTTCAGTTTTTCGCCGTTGATTTTGGCGCGGCCGTTACGGTTCGATGTCCACCGTTGGATCTCCACTTCTCCAGGTGGGAATCCGCTGTTTCCAAGACTATTGCAATCGTTTCTTATTTCACACGTCATCTCCAAGCAATTATTGTTTTTTTTCCCAACTGGTTTATGTGAAGTAAATTTGGTAAATTATATTAATAAACTCAAAATTCATTTCATGCATCTCAAAGTATATGATGTTACATTTTTGTCCACGTGCTTGAGATTTTCATGGACATTTTTCACGACTAAGAAGTACAGATATTTCTAATTGTGTTGAAAATCGATATCAGATATGGATAGATATGAATATCTCTAAATACGTATCTAATACGTGATTTGATATATAATTTTTTTTATTAATTTTTAATTTTAAGATACGTGTATCTGCTTCTAAATACATGAATTGAGAGTTGGGTCATTTTTTTCCTCAAATTTAAGTCCAACCCTCAACCTATTTTATTTAAAAGTCCACTTCAATCTAACAATCTAGAACAAAATAGATTGAAATTGATAAAAACAATAAATAATCAAAACATAAAAGGTTTTTTTCTTAAAAAACTCGAAACATATTTAAATCTTCATTCTTTTCTTCTTTTTCACTATCTAAATCATGATTCACACCTCCTTCATCCTCAACTTCATTCTTCAATCTTTTATTGTTGTATCGTATCTATATCCTATATCCGTATCCTATTAGCATAAATTCTTAATATCTATATTGAGTAGATAAACGCTAGGATGATAGCTTCAAGACGATGATAGATAACTATGGTCTTCTCAACCAAAACTCCGAATGAGGGGATCTCTTTAGATGAGATTAAAGAAAAACTGAGTGCTTATTGTTTTGGTATATTGGGTATCATAGCCCTAAGGTCTCTTTATATACTAGTTCAATTAGGGTTCCCATTAAACCCCAATTAACTAGGAATAGACTTCTACCCATTCAGTCCATACTAATCTAGGGCCTTAATTATAATTAAATCACATAATAGGGTCCAATCTAATAAAATAACCCAATAAAATAAATTATTAATTCACAGCCCATACATTAATTAAACATATTATTATTTAAATATGTCTAACATATCGTATCTGTGCTTCTTAGTCCAAGAGATGAATTAACATTTTTATTATTTGTAAAAAGAGTTCATGAAATATGAGAAATATACAATAATATGTCGTTAATGTGAATATAATATAAATAAGGAAGGTTTTAACTCGTTTAAAAAAGTATAAAATGTTTATTAATTAATTTACATAATTTTCTTTAAAAATATCTATTAACATCGACATATTCATCAAAGTGACACGTTGACATTTTAAACTAGGTTTCAAAATTTGGTTCAGAAAACTACTCAAAATGAAATAAATAAGTTTCAAACCTTCTTTATTTCTTTTCTTTTCTTTTTACAATGAAATTTAAACAAAAACCATTACTTCTACCGTCAAATTTGAAAAGCTAAAATTTTTAAAAAGAATATAAAACCTATTTTCGAACAAACAATTGAAATATCATTATAAAATTGAAGAGCACAACAAGAATAAGAATATGAAAAATGTAATATAATAATAAATAAATAAATAAAAACTAAAATTATAAAATAAAATAACTAAAACATAAAATAACCAAAATTATGAAATTGGATATATGAAAATTAGTGGAAGTGGAATTCTCACCAATGTAGGTTTGTTCTTAAGATCCACCAAATGCCACAAGGCGAAGTGACAAGTAGGATGTGGACTTACATAAACACCAAACATGAATAACTACATGACACATGGATAACATGAATGGTGACACATGATATTTGGGACAATAAGCAATAGACATCTATTTTTTTATTATGATATTCATAATACTCCCCTTTCGATGCCCATATATATATATGAAATATGTCTCGTTAAAACCTTACTAATAAAAACTCAATGGGAAAAACCCTAATGAATGAAAAAGAGTACATATTTCATATAATACATACTCCTAAAAAAATACAATATATTTACTTCCCCTCATGAAAACATCACTTAAGATCTCTAAGTCGCCACATTCCAATATCGTGCACCAATTTTTCAAAAGTTGCGGTTGGTAGTACATTTGTAAATAAGTCTGTCAGGCTATCCTTCAAACAAATTTGTTGTACACTGGTAGTCGTCATTTTCTTCAAGATCATGAGTGTAGAAAAGCTTCGATGAAATATGCTTTGTTCTTTCTCCTTTAATATATCATCTTTTGATCTGGGTTATGCAAGCTGTGTTGTCTTCGTATAATATTGTTGGAAGATTTCTATTAGAAGCCAAGTTACACATTTCACGAATATGTTGAGTCATTGACCTTAGCCATACACATTATTGACTAGCCTCGCCAATTGCAAAAATTTCAGCATGATTTGAGGAGGTGACCGTTATAGTCTGTTTCACCAATGGTCATGATATAGCAGTTCCTCCACATGTGAACAGATAACATATTTGAGATCTAGCTTTGTATGGATCAGATAAATATCCAGAATCTGCATAACCAACTAGATCAAAAATTGATTTATTTGAATAAAACAAACTCATGTCGATTGTTCATCGGAGATAACGGAGTATATGCTTAATTCCGTTCCAATGTTCTTTTGTAGGAGAAGAACTATATCTAATTAATAAATTTACTGAAAATGCAATATTTGGTCTTGTATTATTAGCAAAATACATAAGTGCACAAATTGTACTAAGATATGGTACTTCATGACCAAGAAGTTTTTCATTATCTTCTCGAGGTCGAAATATATCTTTCTTTATATCCAATGAACGGGCTTCCATTGGAATATTTAATAGATGTGCTTTGTCCATATAAAATCTTTTCAAAATTTTTCATGTATAAGTTGTCTGATGAAATATTCCATCTACTAAATGCTTAATTTGTAAACCAAAGCAAGATTTTGTTTGTCTGATGTCTTTCACCTCAAATTCTTTTTTAAGATATTCTATTGCCTTTGAAATCTCTTCAAGAGTTCCAATTATATTCAAGTCATCAACATATACAGTTATAATAGCAAATCCTTATTGTGATTTCTTTATAAAAACACACGAACATATTGGATTATTTTGATATCCTTCTTTCAATAAATATCCACTCGGGCAATTGTACCATATTTGTCCTGATTGTTTCAATCCATATAGTGATCTCTGTAACTTTACTGAATACCATTCTCGAGAATTTGATGTATATGTTTCAGGTACCTTAAATTCTTATGGGATTCTCTTATAAATATCATTATCAAGAGATCCATATAAATATGTTGTGGTTACATCCATAATATACATATCCAGACTTTTATACACAATCAAGCCAATTAAATATCTTAATGTAATTGCATCCACCACCGGAGAATACGTCTCCTCAAAATTAATACCAGGTCTTTGTGAAAAACATTGTGCAACTATTCTTGCTTTATATCTTGTGACCTCACTATTTTCATTTATTTTCCTCACAAATATCTATTTGTATCCCACAGACTTAACACCTTCTGGTGTTCAAACTACATGTCAAAAAATCCAATATTTTGAAAGTGAGTTTAATTCTGTCTTGATTACTTATTTCCACTGAAACCAATCTTTTCTATGTCGACATTCTTCAACAGATTTTGGTTCAAAATCCTCATTTTCAGAAATAATATCAAGAGCAACATTATACACAAAAATATTGTCAATGATTACATTAGTTCGATTCCATCTTTTTCCTGTCATGACATAGTTTTTGAAATTTTATTATTATCTTTAGGTATTTTACCTTCCTCACTAGTCATGTCGATGATTTTTTTATGGGTATTTACATCCTCAACCTAGTCTTTTTCACTATTAATTATTTTTCGTTTTCGAGAATTTTTATCTTTGGAACCCACTAGTCTACCATGCTTCTGGTGTGTTCCAGACTCATTTGTGACAATTTGTTGTATTGAGATATCAATTTTTTATGGAACATTTGCAATTGGTATATGTGACTTAGTTACTTTCTTTGCATCTATAAATCCATCTAGTAATTTGCTATATTTTGCAAATGAATTATTTTCTGAACTTCAAGTTCACATTGATCTATATGGGATGTAAATGAGACAATAAAGATGCATTCCATGTAATTTTTTTCCCAACTTCTTAATTCCTCTTCCTAATGTTGGAAAATTTGTCTCATTAAAATGACAATTAGCAAATTGTGTAGTAAATACATCACTCGTCAGGGGCTCAAGATATTTAATAATTTATGGGGAATCATATCTAACATATATTCATAACCTCCTTTCAGAACCCATCTTAGTGAGTTGTGGTGGAGCAATTGAAACATATACTGCACATCCAAAAATTCTCAGATGGGAAATATTTGGCTCATGACCATAAGCTAATAATAATGGTGAGTACTTATAATAAACTACTGGCCTAATGCGTACAAGTGACGCTGCATGCAAAATAGCATGTTCCCATACAGATGAAAGAATCTTATCTCTCAAAAGTAATGGTCTTGCAACTAATTGTAAACGTTTTATAGATAATTCTGTTAAATCATTTTGTGTATGAACATAAGCTACAGGATGTTCAACACTTATCATAATTGACATACAATAATGATCAAAAGCTTGGGATGTCAATTCACCGGCATTATTAAGACAAATGGTCTTAATTGTATCATCAAGAAAATGTGCTCTTTAAGTAATTTTGCAAATGCAAGATTTCGACTTGATAATAAGCACACGGATATGAAAAATATAATATAATAATATTTTTATATAATAATAATAAATAAATAATAACTAAAATTATAAAATAAAATAACTAAAACATAAAATAACCAAAATCAAGAAATTTGATAATATGAAAATTAGTGGAAGTGGAATTCTCATCAATGTAGGTATGTTTTTCAGATATACCAAATGCTACTATTTATAGACAAAGTGACAAATAAGATGTGGACTTACGTGAACACAAAACATGAATAACTACATGACATATGAACAATATAAACGGTGACATATGGGCTTTAGGACACTAAGCAATGTGCATCTATTTTCTATTATAATATTCATAATAAAAATATATATTTTTTTCTTTTAGAAGAAAACAACCTTAAGGTTATAATAAAAAAGTTTGGGCAAATTAAAAAAACAACCCTAAAGTATGGTAGTAGTTATAATTATATCCTTAGACCTTCAATTTTAAAAATTAAGCCCTTAAACTCATATAAGTGTTAAAATTGGACCTTCATACTTACATAATTGCATAAATTTGAGGGCTTAATTTTTATCATTTATAGGTTCAATTTATACCATTATTATAAGTTCGATGGTCCAATTTTAATAGTTTTTAGAAATTTGGAGATCAAATTTTTGCAACTGAAAATTTGAGGGTGTAATTATAGTTACTGCCATACGCGAGGGGTGGTTTTTGAAATTTCCCAAAAATCTTTATAATACGTGATAACAAGGAAGAAAAGATATTTGTAATTAATAGAATTGCTTTAAATATTATCCCATAAAATTTATTGAAAGCATTTTTAATGTAATATTTTTTAAAAATGCCCACATATTAAAAAGTTTTTCAAATTAACTCCAACTTCGAGGTTCATAGTATAAATATTATGTCAGTTGAGCTATGATCATTTTGACGAGCTTTATTATTAAACAACAAAAACCTAATAAATATAAAATTAAAAAATTAGAATATAATGAACTTAAAAAATTAAAAAACCTATTATAGGTTAGGAGAATGTCAATCTATACTCTTAATTTTGGAAGTAGTATAAATTAAAATTGAACTAATATTTTAAATAATGAACTTTTTTAAATATATTAACTTACATCCCTTCTAGATTTCATTCAAAAAAAATATCGTGTGAAGCATATAAATTATGTCATAATTAAATTTCTAAATTTTAATAAGTGTTTTAAATTAGGCTTCGTTATTATTATTTTTGAAAATCATCCATATATCAATTTCCACATGTGTGTTGGTTTATTGGAATATCGATTTTAAAAAGAAAAAAAAAAAAGACAATTAGCATTGATGCATAGACGATTCTCAACTCAAGTTTTAACTGAAAATTTAAATTGATTCACTTGGAAAATTTTAGGGGTTTAATTATTAATACAAACTTAAGTATCACATGATGTTTTTCCAAACAAAACGTTATGAAGAGCGTAAAAGTGCATTTACAAAAATTCAATGTCTAAATAATTGAAACAATTATTAATTTAGGGTTTAAATTAATACAATTATTTACAAATTTTTTATTATTACTATTATGAAAAATATCCATTTATATCCTTAAACTTCAAAAGTCGTATTAATTTAAACTTGAACCAATACAATTTAAATCCCAAAGTTTTGTAAGTGTATCAATTTACACCCTCCATTATATTCTCTTATAATGGAGGGTGTAAATTAAACCTTGAATTAATTTAGACTCTTATTCAAATTTTCCTTTGAGAATTGTCTATATATACATTTTACTCTAATCCTTCCTTTGGTAAAACTGATATTTGAAGAAATTTGCACACGTAGGATGATTTTCAAAACTAATTACAATGAAGGATTTAAACTAACTGATTTAAGAAATTAGGAGTTTAACTTACTCAAATTATAAGCTTCACATGATATTGGTTGAACGAAAAAATTTGAAAGAGATTATGAATTGATACGCTTACAAAATTTAAAATTCAAATGGATATAATTATTAATTTAATTATTTAATAAATACAACCCGAAAATTTAGAGATATAAATTGATATTGGTTCTCTGAATATTTGCTAACTTTAGTGTATGGTTGAACTATGATGGTACATTTTAGTATTCAAAAAGTAGATTCCTTTCAAAAGTGAATAACAATCAAGTCAACTTCAAAATAAGATACATTCATACACTTTGCTCCTTTTAACTTTCCCACTTTTTTTAAAAAAAAATTCCCACATTTTGTATGTTAATAAAATAAAATAAAATAAAATAAAATACATACAAAGTTGAGATGCAATGAATAAACTTTGACTCCGAGATAACTAAAAGGTAGGACGTTAAAATATCATTTTGGATATTGTATTTTGAATTTTATTTAATTTTGAGATAATTTTAATGGTTAGCACTTTTTTAAGTTAATAATTAAGTGTTTAACAATATTTTTAATAATTTCATATATAATAAAATCTATTAATGATAGACTTCGCTGATAGACTTCCATTAGTGATAAATCTCTATTAGCGATATAGTTTACCCATTGGTGGACTCCAAGAACCAATTCTAAATTTTGTTACATCAGTCAATTCTTTTACATTATGTTATATATGCAAATACTTTGGCCTGATTACTATAGCCCCTTCAATTTGATCCATGCTTTATCAAATGTTCAATTTTAATCTTTGTACTTTCAATAAATCATAAATTTATTCTCTCAAAGATCATTTTTATCGAAATTCATTAAATAATAATAACTTTCATTCTATAGAAATCCAATATGTGAATATGTTTTCAAAATATATAATGAAAATGCTTTAAATAAAAATCAATATAGTAGTGATTAAATTAAATATTTATAGAAAGTACAAGAACTAAATTAAGTATAATGATCAAAATTGAACGAGTCTTAAAAGTACATCAACTAATATAGTCTTAATCTAAGTTTTTATTTTACTTTCATGCTTATTGCATTTTTAGATGATTAAATATTTTATGTTAGTCAAGTAGTTTTGTGAAATGAAATGATTATAATCTCCATTTTTATTAATAAATCTTAAATTTAGTCTTTTTATCGAAATTGACTATAATTTTCATGAATAAAAATATAAAAAATAGTCAATTTAAAATTGACGTTATGAAAATTTAGAAACTAAAATGATCGAAAGTTGAAAAATTTATATTAAGTATATAGAAAAAGATAATATAGAATAGGGGGAGGGAGCGCAATAAACTCCTAAGTGGAAGTAGAGAGGCACATGCATAATTGCTTTGAAATTCGTTCATTCAAACATTGCTTATGCTTTTTGCCTCTTGTTTTTTGCCTCTTTAACATTTTTTTTCGAAAGATGTGGAAAGTTTTACTTTTAATACAAACTTGGGATGTGAGCAACATAACACCACCCTCCCATGTCCACCATACCCTTCAAATCTCCAAATCCTCTAAAAAAATTCCTACTCGTTTTCTTCCCGAACCTACTTTTTAAGGTACTGGATTGAGTTTTGAAATCTAGAATTAATATATCTATATTAAAAAATTTATGTTTGGAATACAGAGTTGTTTAGCATGGAGTTAGAAAATCTGTATTTGAGATGCAAAGTTGAGTTATTAAATCAATGATATTTGGTGTAACTTTTTGCAATTTAAAAAAGTATGATTCTACAGTGGTTATTTTTGTTTGCTTAACTTTTTGTATAACCCTTCAATTGCACGCATATTTTCCCAAATTTTTAACACTTATTAATTGAGTTATCAAACACTTATTAATTGAGTTATCTAATTAAAACCTTCGCATATATCTTATAATTTTATACATGTAATCAATATACTCAAGGCAGATAAATACTCGTGTTTCATGAAAATAACAAAATTACAATATATTTGAATATTTGAATAAATTTATGTGCATCTCGAATAATTGATATAAATCTACTTGAAATTTAGAGAAGTCATATGCTCCTCAACCTATCTTTTTATTATATGGAAACAAAAATATTTAGTCAATGTTTATAAGTTATTTTTCTACTTATTGGGATTAAAGGACAATCAAAGCTGTTGACTTTCATGAATTTTTTACTTCTACGATGTTTTGATTTTTATTGCATAACTTAGTTGGTTGAAAGAATGTGCATTCATACTAAAAGATCGGACATTTGAATCTGTCGCTCCTACAAAATAAAAAATAAAAGTAACCTCTAATTTTGAGGCTGATAATTAAAGTACCATGACAGTTGAGCTATGCTCATTTTGACTATATATACTTTTCTTTATGGTCATTTATATTTTACACCACTTTATAATAAAATTTAATCCTATACAATAGTATTCCAAAAGAAAAGTCTACACATATAAAGTATATTTTCTTATCTCTCTGTTTTTTCTTAGGAAACTATTTTTTTATTTAAAAATGCATAAAGTATCCGAAAATGAAATTATAATATAATATTTTAGTTTTTTTAATTTCTTATTTAAACTTAAAATTTATTTTTTAGATATCAATTATAGATAAAGATAGAAAAAATATTTTTGAATCTTTAGTAAATTAATTACATTAAAAACCTATATTTTTAATACTATACTAAAACATTTCAGTATTATTTTATCAATAAAAAAGCTTCATTAATTCTCTTTTATATTTATACGGATGGTCCAATCATACTTTATCGCGACAAAGTAAATAAATATCAAACGTAATGCTTATAAATTTTGGCAACCAATATTACTCAGTTTAAATTTTATATATGAAAACAAACAGTATATAACATATGCGGTTGTTGATTAATCTCACAAGACAATTATTTGACTCCTACATTTTGATCTCAAGAAAGTTATGGGATTTTTAATTTAAATTGTGGTCATTATATTTGAATTCCGTGTAAGACTAATTATTTTACCAAACAAAATCACCATCTTGAAATAACAACTTTTATAATAATAAGCAACTTGCAAATGTAGCAAAAAGATTGTGGCTCAACTCAAATGAAAACATATTGAAAAGTCGAAACAAACAATCTAAAATGAAGTACATCATCATTACATTTCATATAAGAGATAAATTCTCAAGAGGTCACCTAACATAAGATTAGGTCAAGCTAAGTATGCTTAACTTTGGAGTTCCTATGATTGAACTACCGAAAAGAAAAATATACCTTGTTGGTATAAGTAGTAACTTTTAATTTTTTCTTAACCATACTTTCATGTCAAAGTCTTTCTTAACTATACTTTTATGTCCGCATGATCCCTTTTCTTCAAATATGATCGTGGTCCATTCACGTCTCCTTCCTAAACTTGGGTCGTTACAAGTTACATCAATTATGATATTTCATTGGTACATATAATAAAAAAATATCTAAGTAATTTACTTCGTATATAAGGTTTACCACTGATTTACCTTAAGATAGTTGATGATTT
The DNA here is from genome assembly GCF_009727055.1 of Benincasa hispida. Lineage (NCBI taxonomy): Eukaryota > Viridiplantae > Streptophyta > Magnoliopsida > Cucurbitales > Cucurbitaceae > Benincasa > Benincasa hispida. The sequence goes on along the minus strand of NC_052360.1, from coordinate 74,149,977 downwards.
ACTTGATCAACTTCTTATCACTGATGTAGTTTTTATTTTTAGTCGTCCCTCCTTTGCTTATATTGTATCTTTTCTTACTTGAATAAACCAATTTTGATTTTTGAAACAATAATAAATAACTTCAAACTAACAAGGAACTTGACAATAATTTTAACTTTTTTTTTTCTTTTATGACTTCTGAGTGAATTTTGTTGTCTTTTTTGTCATCAATTGTTTTATCATTTCATTTAATGCCATTTTTCTTTCTATTTATATACTGTAGTTTTTGTTTTCATATTTCATGCCATTAACTAATTGGCTGACTCACACATGGCATGTTTCAAACCATCTTTAAATGTATTTGAATTTTACCTAAAAAGAAAAAGTACCCAATATTAGTTTGTAGGTGATAATTATATCTCTTGTGTAGTTACAATCTTGGCCCACCCTCTTTCCACATGTGAGGAAAAAAGTTTTAAAAGAATGAAAGTGATGGAGGAACTAATTTGCAGCATTAAGAGAACCAAAGAACTTCAAAGATCCACCAAGGTCTCTAGACTAATATTATGTAGACTTTCAATGAAATGATTCAAGACATTTATCATCCTAGCTCAAATGTCAATACTGTTTAGAACCATAGAGAAAATTAAATTCTTTTACCAAATTTCAGGGTAAAGCTAAAACATTATGAATCATTACATATATGGTCCTATAAAATATCATAGATTTCTAACAGCATTATTTTTAGGAACTTCCATAAAAGAGATCGAATTCGGGCTTGAGCTTAGGGATGGGCGGAAAGAACACAGCGAAGGCAATCGCCTCCATGCATCAGATCAAAGGCTTTGTTGATCTCTTCCAGGGTCAAATTGTGGGTTACGTATTCATCAACTTTGATTTCCTGCAAGCATGGATATTGATATAGTAGTAAGCATCCTGGAACTAGAAGAACTAAAATCCTTGGTACCCAAGTTTCGGATTTCTTTACAAGTTTGATCTACTTTAGGAGTCATGTCTTGATAGGATCTTTTTACTTTAAAAAGTTTCAAAGCTTTTGGATTTTTGTAACCTCTGCTCGTTCTAACTTAATGGCTTTGTAACTATTAAAATATTATTAGCTTTGTTCGTTTTAACGTTAACGAGCCACGTTAACCTTTAAAGTGAAGAATTACATAAAAAGCTTCCCAACCATTGTTATTTGGTAATGTAAGGCTTAACTAAACAAACAAAGGTTAGACCCATCAAACATGAAATTGAAAATTATAGACAAAAAATGACTTAAATTGACACAACAATAAAGGGAGTATTTGAACTCCCAACTTCAAGTAGGTTGAGTAGGCTATTATAGCCCACTCCATGTTTGAGGCTCCAATAATAATAGTTGGTATTTTTAATTATTATACCCTACAATTAATTAGAGTATTACTATTTCAAATTCCTGCATGTTCTAATATTTACTATTTCCTGCCCATCATCTTTCCATCTTTGTTATAGTGTTAATTATTTCCTACTCATACTAAAAGAGTCTACACCCGAAACACATACTATTATATTATACCTACAAACTATTCTAACCCACGGGCTAGAACAACCAACCCAACGTCCCAAACAACTCCTAAGAGTTTTAGGGACCAAACTTATAATTTAACCTTTAGAAAATTGTTTGTTCCTAATAGTTTGTTTTCTTTGCTGGTTCTTAAAAATATATTCAATATCTTAACCAAATTCAAAGAAAGTTTTTAGAAACTGCGATAAGAAAACAAGAACAGCAGATTATTGTTCGAAAAGATAACATAACTGAAAACAAAATGGTCAACGATGAAGCTACAAGATAACATCTAAAAAATACCTTCTTCAAGTACTTTTCAACAAGCCAAGGCACTTGAGAACGACTCTTGAAACCACCAAAAGCTGTTCCTTTCCAGACGCGACCAGTCACTAACTGGAAAGGCCTTGTAGATATTTCCTGGCCAGATGCTGCAACCCCCACAATGACGGATTGCCCCCAGCCCTGATAAGAAGATGCACAAAAAAATCAGGCATGCTCACAGCTACTTCGATGATATATAAAGTCAATGAAATCTGTTATAAGCACTTACCTTGTGGCAGCATTCCAGAGCAGACCTCATCACATTGACATTCCCTATGCACTCAAAACTATAGTCAACACCCCCATCGGTGAGATCAATGATGACCTGCTGAATTGGTTTGTCATGTTCTTTTGGGTTCACAAATTCATTAGCTCCAAATTTCTTAGCTGCAAGGTATCGACAAATAATGTCATAACAACACTTCAATACCCCCTCGAGAATCATCGGAAACAGTGTTCGTATCCAAAGCAGCAGATTCGGTCAGGCGTTAAAAAAGGTAGGGAAAGTTACCACTTAAATCAAACAGAATAAAGAAAATGCAGATTTTCTTTCAGGGGAGTCATTGATAGAATGAAGTTGCAAAAGAAGGAGAATGATATACAAAAACCAAGTCGCCAGGCCAAGGAAGTCACAAAAAGGTCCTCCACTTGCCCCATAGAAAACATAAGATAAAATTTTAAAGGCATTGAAAGGAGAATATGATTTACACCAAGAGAGAGACTAGTAAAAGATAAAGTGATCAAAGAAGTTTCAAGAAGATCTAGAATCCACGTTCCTCTCAAGCCCAATGATTCTTATTTTCACACGAAACAAACTTCTATGAAAAGAATCCCAGCCAAATGAACTAAAAATACCATTCTTTTATTTGTTTCGATGAAAGCTTGATTTCATATTTTTTTCCATTAATAATTTTATATCCTTATTATAAAACAGTAAAGATCAAGCAAACAGACAACCGTCCAATTTCCAAATGACATATATGCTAAGAACATTTAGTAAGATTTAGCAATCAGAAAATCCAAGTTATGTTCAAGTAAATAGGTTTCACAAAGTTTATAAATCTAGAAAACAGAGATGAACAGATTGGCACATCTCGTCCACCGTTCATGTCAGTATTAACTCTATATTTCATTCCCATTTCAAGATAACAAGGACCTGTTATTTCAAATAAATATGCTAAGCAAATGTGAAGTACGAAGTAGGGGTGAGCATGATAGACCGAAAAATCGAGTCGACCGACTAAACCAAAGTCGGTCAATCGGAGAAAGAGAGGGGTCGGTTGGGGAAAATTCCTAATCGGAAAATTAAAAAAAGAATAAAAAAAAGAATAAAACCGACCAAATCGATCAACTTTTACTCTTTGATAATCGAGGTCGTTTGAACATTTACTAAACTGACCATAGCCGATTCAGTGACGATTTGGTCGGAAAACCAACTCTGACCGACCGATGGTCGCCCTTAAGAACTCTATATCCAAACAATAACAATTGGATTAATGCATAATAATTGGGAGAGAATTTTTTCTTCAAATGTGAATTTTCAACAATAAAGCACCAACACTCCCAAAATGGTCAAGTGTTGGTGTCAGACACCGACACACTCCCAACTCATGTCCGACACACAAAATAGCATGTCAATATTATTTTATTGTTATGTTTATTTTCTGAAACGCTAGGACATGTTTATTAAAAGGAAATTAGGGCTTATTACTAAATTAGTTTATTATTATTTCCTTTATAGTATTTTCCTTTATTGGTTTATTGATGGCTATTTATTCACTTTATAAAATGTTGATTATGTACTCTGATTTATTCAATAATATACAAATTTAACATGGTATCGAAGCACTAGGGTGTAACGTTGAACTCTTGCTGCCACCACTCTAAGCTCTGCCTCCATAGATCCGACTAGCCATCAATGGAGGCAGACCCACGTGTAGATCTGTCTCCTTCACTTCCGATCTGAACCTCCCTTACCCAGAACCGTCGACGTCGAAATAAGTGCATCCAGACCGTTTGAGCCAGAACTTTGGGCCATTCGTTTCCACTCGCTTTGTCGCCCAGGTTCGCTTGCGCACGGTTGCCAGTAGCCCTGACGACCACAGGTCCGCCACACATAGCTCTGTCGAACCCTAATCTGCCGTGTGAAGTTGCAACACTTGCCCTCGCTTAGTTCCGTCCAAAAAAGCACAAACACATATACGGATATGATACGATATGACAATACGTTAATTTCTAAAAAACTAAGATATGAATACGTCGAAGATACATTATATATANATATAAATTGCTATAATACTTATTTTAAGTTAGATTAAAATAGATTCAAGAAGAGAGTAAAAACTCGGAAAAAAAAATCCCATAACGTCGAGTGATTGTTGAGCGACTAGAGTAGACGGTAGGAAAGAAGTAGAAGATGAAGATTGAAGAATGAAGCTTAGGATGAAGGGGGTGTGAATCATAATTTAAATAGTGAGAGAGAAGAGAAAAACGAAGATTTAATTACGTTTTGATTTTTTTTAATTCTTTATGTTTTATCATTTTTTTTTTTTTTTTTGATTACTCAATTTAAGTGGACTTTTATGTTTGGAGGTGATTTTAAAATGGTTGAAATCACTTTTGTCATTTAATCATCGTGAAACACATTTAATTCTTCAAAACTAATTTTGATGATATGAAAATTGCATTTAAAAGTATAAAATTTAAAACTAAGTTAATTTTGAGTAATTAAAAGTGTGTTTTCAAGTGATTTTAAAATTGAAAAAAAAGTGATTTTTGATGATTTTAAAATCATTCCTAAACATGCACTAAAATAAAATGGGTTGTGGATTGGGCTTAAATTTGAAAAGGAAAATTGACCCACGTATCCCCTTCACGTATCTGGAAGCAAATACGTGTATCTGAAAGCAAATACGCATATCGGAAAAATAAAAAAATAAATAAATAAATAAATCAGATACTTCAAATCACGTATCTACCACGTATCTGGACGTATCCGTATCTGATATCGATTTTCTGCACAATTAGAAGTATCTGTGCTTCTTAGGTTCCGTCATCCCATTCTTGTGGGTTCCTCTATTCCTGCTTCCTGCAGATTTCAAGCTATCGTGCAGTCCTCACCGCCTTGTGTCATCGTTCTGCTCTGTTCACGCCATTGCCCAGTTGTTTATCGGCGCCAGGTTGCCGACCAATCTCACACAACTGTCCTCTCGCAGCCCCTGTCTTTCACGCACAGTTCGAGAGGTGCGTTCCACATCTATTCAATTCAGTTGTATGTCAACTGGTCCATTCAGTCTAGAATCCAGTTCGGTCACTTGTTTTTGGTTAATTTATTCCGATTCGATTTACTTCGTTGGGTTCAGTTCTTCAAACAGGTTCAGTCAGACTAGTTTAGTTTGGTTAAGATCATTAGTCTGGTTTGCTAGGTTTAGTTTGATTCAATTTGCATTTCTGGATTTATGTTTCATTTCTAAATTAGTCGTTCGTGGGTTTTGTTGTAGATCTCTATGAGGATCTTTGTTTTCAGCCCAGAAGTTCTTCATAGGTTTTATTATAGATCTTTGAGAATCTATGTTTCTAGCCCATAAGTTTTTGGTTATGTTCTTCGAGGGTTTCTGTATCCAACCTACTTTGTGTGTTTGTTCTTCATGGGTTTCTATTTCCATCCTAGATCTGTTGATTTGTTTCAGAAGTTATCTTAAGTTGTTTGCCAATCTACTACCTTGAGTTTGAGGGAGGGTGTTAAAAGGAAATTGGGTTTATTACTAAATTAGTTTATTCCTAATTATTATTTCCTTTATAGTATTTTTCTTTATTGATCTATTGATGGCTATTTATTCACTTTATAAAAGGTTAATTATTTATTCTGATTTATTCAATAATATACAAATTTAACACGATTGGTATTTGAATTTTTTTAAAAAAATAAAAAAAAAATAATAATAATTAAAGGGTGGAAGGGAGGAAGACTTTGTTGGCCTATTTTTCTCTAAATCTTGGGGTTTTGACTTTTGCATCCTCAAAACTCACCGACGACTTACTCTTCCATCCTCAAACGTTCAAAAACCTTGATGTTGCCTTTTTCATGAAATGTATGAATGTGCTTTCGAATGTTTAAAGATAATATTTACAATATGTCAAAATATGTACATATATATTATTTTTTTTTAAGAAAGTGTCCCAATGGCCAATGTGCTGTCCTACTTTTTTAGAAATTGACTTGTCAGCGTATCAATGTCGTGTCCGTGTCGCGTGTAGTGTATATGCTTCTTAGAATAAATTTAACTTAGTATAATATTAAAAAATGTTTTTATTTATAAAATTTAGATGAAAAGAAAAGACTCTTAGATGTGTAAGTCCCCAAAGACAACTTGTTGTGCGTGCTCATATACTCGCACTTTTTTTAAAAAAAAAACTTGTCTCCCTATTTATCTTTATAAACTAGAATAGCATATATAAGAAAATGCACATCAATGAAAAAATTGATAACTAATAAAGCTATTTGAAAATGCATGGAACTTTTCATCTAATCAAGACTGCAGGAAAATTTTAAATAAATGAACACATTTATATTTACAAAGCAATAAGCTAAAATTGTTAGAAAAAGAATAGTAATTTAAAACGGTTTAAAATCAAATCCCTAATTGGTCCTTAGTCTCAGTGCCCTCTCCTGCCCCCTAGGGAGAAACTCACCACGCTTCTTTCATGCTTGTGTTAATACAATGAAGTCACGAAAACAATTACAAAATATGACACCATAATTAAATGAAAAAAATAAAACAAAAACATAAACCTCAAAAGATCAGGATATGTTTTATACGACTATCCTTAGGATTATAAATTCAAGAAATAGAGCATAAAATGTGAGAAACCGAGGTATACCAATTTCAAACTTTTTGCTGTCAATATCAATGCCGATTATACGCGAGGCACCAGCTGCTTTGGCACCTTCTGCCACCTGTAAAATTTATGTCAACAAGAAATTTGATGCTATTAACCAAACAAACTATTTCGTTGATAAGATAAAAGGATATACCTATGAAAGGGATTGGGTAATATTTCTTGGTTTATAAAGAAATGGCTAGCAGAAACCAAACCACTGCAAATACCAATGTTTTGGAAGGCTAATGGCCGTCTGGCTTCGCTTAGAGAGGCAAAGCATAAGCTTTGATATATATATATATATATAGAAAAAAGCTAATAAATTTCATTAAAAAATGGAAACCCCCATTATAACAGTATCAATAACATTTAACTATAAAAGGGATTGGTCTATATTTCTTTGTTCATGAAGAAATGGCTAGCAGAAATCAAACCACTGCAAATACCAACGTTTTAGAGGCTAAAGGCTGTCTGTCTGGCTTTGCTTAGAGAGGCAAAGCATGAGCTTTGATATAGACAAAAGCTAATAAATATCACTAAAAACAAAAACAAAATGGAAAATGGAAAATCCCAACATAACAGTATCAATAACATTTAAAGCTCATTATCATTGTCATTCTTTATAACGATTCTATTTTTTAACATCATAATCAGTACCACACATAGGATCAGCATATTCTATAATTCTAGTCTTTTCCATTTATTCTTAACCTGTGGTAGTAGTATTAGTATTATATATCTACATGCATTAATTAACGTTTATATTTCAAAATATCAGTCCGTAATATTTTTGTAGCTATCACATGAGGCTCATTTTCCTTTAACCTTCAAAATACAAGTCTCAATGCCTTCCAGTGGAGGCACATATACCTCTTGTGAAATGCAAGCCTCTAACAAAACCAGGTGCAAGTTCCAAGGGTAGAAATCAAGTTTCGTTTTGGAACTCTTTTACACCTTAAAACCATTTTAAGACAGCGACAAACATTGAATCTCTGAAGAAATCCTCACTAAATTAGAATCAACTTGAGATCCATTTAGAGGAAAGAGAGGGCAGTCAAAAAAGGACAGGAAGGTCTTATATGAAACTTACAGCGAGGCCTACAGTCCCCAGGCCAAAAATAGCAACATTGGACCCTGGCTCTACTTTTGCAGTGTTCCAAACAGCTCCAAGACCTGAAAATACCACATGCCACAGTATTTAATAATTATGGGGGAAAAGAAGGTTATGTTTGAAAGATATTGTTTTACGTGAATAGCTCCCCCCTCATTCAAAAGAAAAATCAGAAAAACAAAAAGCAAACTGAACATCAGCTGCTTTCTTTTTCCTTGGATAGAAAACCACTTGACATGTAAACGTTAACAAACAAATACATCTCTTTCTCTAAATTCGTCCCATTTCTTCTCTCTATTTTCCGTAGCTATAGGATAACCATTCTCTCAACAGATAAACTAACTATACATGGTTAAAAAGAAGAGCACAGCAAGGCGGAGAAACCAAAGAACTAACAATCAATCCTGCAAGTCGTGCAATGCTTGTTGCTCCTGCGCCAGCTTACTAATCGTTTGTACAGAAAAGGAACACTAACTCATCTTTTTATGTAATAAGCATAATTTTTTTTTTTTTTTTAACACACGTGAGAAGCATAATTTAGTTTGTTGAGCTATACTTCTTGAACAACACAAAAGTACTGGGACCCCTGCTTTTGGTTACAGAAAGTTGGCAAACTCTTCCAATGGTAGTAAATCTGTATAATTTTCATCTCGAGTTGAAAGAAATTGTAGCTTTCATACCTTGAAAAGAAAATATGAACATCAAGAGGATATGTTCGACAAAATGGATTAGAATGATAATAATTATAATCTTTTTAAAATGGTATGAAAATTAATGAAATTTGTGTAATTTATATGCTTGTTATGATGTTGTCTCAAGTCTCATTCTATTGTTTTAGAAAAATATTTTGAATTTTAAAAGAATACGGAAGGGAAAAACAATAAATACTTGCTAGAAGCCAGTTTTGTTGGTGGGTTCTTTTTCTCTTCTCTTCTCCTTTTTATTATTTATTTATATTTATTTTATTTTATTATTATTTTTTTTGGTCATTTTGTCTTGTATTTAAAAGTTGGCTGGAGAGATTGTCCAACTACAAAAGTAGTAAGTACTAGACATTGATGCAAGCTTAACCGATCACTACCTGTGGGAACACCACATCCAAGAAGGCATACTTTATCCAAAGGGGCTGTGGGATCAATCTTTGCAACACTCACATCATGAACGACAGTGTATTGACTAAATGTTGACGTGCCCATGAAGTGATATATAGGTTTTCCATTTATGGAGAAACGACTCTGACGATCTGACATCATCACTCCCACCCCAGTGGCAGCACGAACTTTGCCACAAAGGTTTGTTTTCCCTGATTTGCAAAACTTGCATTCTCGACATTCTGCTTGATAGCAAGGAATGACATGGTCTCCAGGTTGAACTTCAGTCACACCTTCACCAACACTCTCTACTATCCTGCCCATGAGTGTCATATTGCCGCTTAAGCAATGAAATTTATATATACATGCATACATAACTATATATATATATATATATGTATGTATGTATGTATGTATAATAATAACAATCAGAATATCTAGATCTGAGTACCCAAAAAAAAAAAGCCACATACCCTGCAGCCTCATGACCAAGAATACAGGGGAAGAGACCTTCAGGGTCCTAAAAAGGAGGTGAACCTCAGAAAAGTCAGAATTTAATATTGAGAGGCAGGGGTTTCTACGTGTGCAGGAAACAAAATAATAATATAATAACAATAAAGCGCAACATTGAAAAGAAATATGCAAAAAGTTCTATCACATAGGACGCATAGGTCATATGTTTCTACGTGGCCAGGAAGAGATATTGTAATAATGACATCTTAAATATCGAAGTGTTTGGGGCTTCGTCAAACCCACCCCCCCCNCCCCCCCTCTCCTCTTTTGGATTACATTCCATCAATGTAATTGTTACTTATCCAAAATAAATAAACGAAATCTTGATTATCAAAGTGGTTCACTTTTAGTTGTAAAATAATAGCACTATTTTATCAAATTTCGTTGATCCTTTATACTAAACACCTCAAATTTTAAAAGCCAAATGTGAATCATTAAAATGTGCCCACATATCTTCCCACTATCTATCAAACCCAAAAAATGTTCTATATCTTTCCCACAAAATAAAGCACAAAACAACAAAGAATCCAACCTACCAGAGAACACGAACACTCCTTCAAAAGGAAGGATTCAGTTCGAGTCAAGAACAAAGAAGGAGGCTCTATACATATGTCTTTGGCCTTAATCTTTCCCAAGGCTGTGAGCAAAGCAAAGAACTGATTCTAGCCATGACTATTAGGGATACCAGTCAAATGAAGGTGGGTTGTTATCTTATCAAATGGGATGTTGTCTCCAAAGACCTTTGTTTAATGAGAGTTTGGGTATTGGATATCTAGAATAAAAATTTTCTTCTTTTAGAGATTAATAAAAAAGAAAAACAAATAAGAATATGTTATACATTAGTTCAATATGATAAATTATTTCAACACGATTACCAGAAGAGTTCTTAACAAAAATAATGTTTTGGATGCTTGCTAAGAGATTTAAAAATTCTTGACAAAATTCAAAAGCAGGTCTATTACCCAAACTGATGTTTCTACACACTTGAAGCATAGAATCACTGAAACAAACTTGTTTCCCTTCTTCAATTTGGTTGGGTAATTGCCCCCCCTTCAAGTATAAGGCTACCTTAGTTCGTGCAATGCAGTCAAAGTGTCCTTCTACGGTTCGGGTAAGAAAGAAACCAGATTAGGTCAATGTAAGCAATGAGAATTTGAGGAGATACAGTTAACTTTTTAGGCTCTTGATGTTGTACTTCAATTACAATGAATCACTAGAAAGGAATTATAGTTCCAAAGTTTATAAATTTTCTTCAAAACATTCATCGTTAAATCAGGAATATGCAAAGGTCGTCATTAGACAAAACCCCATATAAAGGAGACCTCTCAAGAGGAAACTTTTCGGTTATCCTAAATGCCCCAAAGCATATGGCTAGCGACCCAATCCCATTTCACCAGGATCCTCATGAAGCTTCCCAGCTCTGGTGTTGACAACATTTAATTTATCAAAAGAGACAAAGGAAAATTAGTAAGAACAGGATGGATCATAAGCACACAACTTTTTTCTTTAAATAAATAAATCAACCTTATCCAACTGCACAATCCATTGCAAACTCGAGTGAAATACTACACGCAGAGATTAGCATTTCCTAATCTAACAATCATCAATGCACAAGAGAATTCTGAATCCAAATCCCTTCCACTACCCAATATAAAAAGGACTATTATAAATCACGAACACATCAAATATCGAAAACAAAAACCCACAACGAATAATTCAAAAACAGTACAGAAATGAGGAAACAAGAGGCGCGATGCAATGACCGACAGACAATTGAATCGATTAAAGATTTAGAAGATCAAAGAAGAGAAAGAACAACCTTGCCACTCCAGGTATAAGCATCAGTGTGACAAAGAGCGGTGTAGAGGATCTTGACACGGACCTCGCCGGCTTGCGGCGGAGCCACCTGAACATCCTCGATCACCAATGGCTTATTGGGTTCCCAGGCCACCGCCGCTGAAAAAGAAACAAAGGTAATTGAATCAAAAGCGAAGCATAGAGAGGAAGAATGAAATGTGTATATGGAGTGAGTACCTTTGCAGGTGATAACTTGACCTTGAGTTGCCATGGATGGAAGAACTCAGAACAGTGAAGAAAAGAAATGGAGGAGAAGAAGAATGAGAGGCTAGAGAGAGTGAAAAGAGATAGTATGCAAAACAAACAAGGTGGAGGACCCAACTTAAATAATACATAATAATGCCTCTTCTTTTGTATTTTTGCATGTTTTACATCTCTATCTTTTTTTTCTTTTTTCTTTTTTTTTTTCGAAAATATTTTCTTAGTCCTAGAATTCGGGTTAGTCTCTTTCAAAATATTACACATTTAATTCTTTTACTTTTTATATGATTTTTCACTAAATATTCATCTTTTCATATGTGTCATTAATATCTATTACTAATAATTTAAAATAATTATGAAGTAAATTAATTTTAACTGTGTTCGAGAAAAATAGTGAAACTTAATTTATTATAATTCTTTTATATTTATTAATAAACATTAACATTAAATCATAAAGCATTTAGTGAAAAAACGAGGTTAATAGAGTATATCTACTTGGGATCAAAATAAAACAAAACTCAAAACTTAAATATCAAATATATAATATTTTGAAACTTTGGGATTGAAAGGAAATGAGACACAAAATTTGGGGACCAAAAAAGTATTTTATCTCTCTCTTTTTTTTTCCTTTTTCTTTGATTTTCTACTCAACATTATAAGTTATATTCTAGAACTGTCGTTTATTTTGAACACACATGTTATTTTCAAAGTTGCAATGTTACTGTATAACCTTTTTATAAATGTTTTCAAAACTATGAAGTTAAAATTATTTAGATTAAAATACTATTTTGGTTGTACTCTGGAGCATGTTCAAATTTAGTTTATATGCTTCCACTTTTAATAAATTTTAAATCTAATCCCTCAAAGTTACTTATTATCGAAATTGGTTAAATAAAAATGATGATTTTTATGCATGGAAATACAATATGTATAAATATTTTCAAAATTTATAGTAAAAATGTTAATGGATGAAAATATTTTTTAAAAATTTATAATAAAAATAACAGTCAGGATTAAAATTAATATATACTAAAAGTATAGTGACTAAAATTGAACATTTAAAAGTACATGAACTAAATTGAACCAGTTTTAAATTATAGGGATCAAAATAACATTTTAACCAATTATTTAGAATGTGACCTAGAATAGTGACAATGATCTATCGTGGAAATTCGGGTACCACAACACCATTTTAGGTTAACCTTTTGTTTGATATTCCAATGTATCATTGCTCGAATGGTAATTTAAAACACTAGAGTGTTGAGGTTTTAATTTGAAGTTTAAAAATAGTATTTATTCTATATATGACATTTTATACATGTAATAAATAAGTAATATATAAACTTACTTCAGATCATAAATCTTTAATGCTAGTAAAATAAATCATTTTTAACTATATAAAAGGTGTCTCCAATGCATTTTATTATAAAAATAACTTTAAAATTAAAATTGACCCTATATATTTGTATATGCTTTTTGTCTATCATAAATTTTTGTGTCTAATGTTCAAGATTCGAAATATCAATGTCAATTGGAAATATTGAGATCCCGGTTCTATAGAAATATCAATATCGAGCACTACAAGAAAAAGAGGCTCTCCTGACGTCTAAAAAAGTCATCGGGAGAACAATCGTCGAGAGATAGGGTCTCTCCTGACGACATAAGAGAAGCGTCGGGAGTTAGAACTAACTCTCGACGCTGTATACTAGTCATCGAGACAATCTCCTGATGATTGGCTACTACTCAAACTCCCGACTTTTACTCGTCGAGAGTTTCCGATGGATCTCCCGACAGCTATTGTGCGTCGTTAAGATATCTATTATATAACATCTCCTTCAACCCTAGCCCGCACGCACACTCCTTCTTCTTCAAATCCATAACACCCACCGCATGTCGAACGCCCGCTGCACACTCCTTCGTCTTCTTCTTTTTCTTCCTTCGCGCCTCATGCATCACGCCTCACTAAAAACGTTGAATGCCTCATGCTTGCGCCTCACGCCTCACGCCGTTCGCAGCTGCTGTTGAGCTCATCGTCGACCAACTTCGCCACTCGTTCGACCAGCTCAACTCCGTCGCCCGTTCGACCTGTTCCGCAACTCGTTCAACTTGCTCTGTAGCCACCGATAAAGTGCTCCATTTGTTGTTTTGTTTATTGAATATATGTGCTTTGATTGTTTTTGTGGCATAATCAAAATCAAAATCTAATATTTATTTTGTTATTGTTTTGAATATACATATTAATTTTGTTATTGTAATTGTTATTGAATATACATATTATTTTTTTATTGTTATTGTTATAGAATATAATTATTAATTTTGTTATTGTTATTGTTATTGTTATTGTTATTGAATATGCATATTAATTTTGTTTTTGTTATTGTTATTGAATATACATATTAATTTTGTTATTGTTATTATTATTGAATATACATACTATGATTGAAAGTTTGCTTTGATTGTTTTGCGCCAGTGGTTGGAGGAAAAATTATGGTGCATTGTTGAACTTTGAAATTGAGTTGGAAATATTATGATGCGTTTTGATCATAACAAGTTTAACTTAGAATATAAGAGTCGTAGGAAATGTGGGTGTATATATCTTTCATGAGAAAGAGAACGTGGACGGAGTGTTTGGAGATTTGGAAAGTCTAAAGGGTAGGAATAATTAATGAATTTAAGGCATATGAAGTGTTTTATTGGATATCACAATGTCATTATTTTGGTGGAAATGTGTGATGAGGTGGTTGAATTAATGCTTAGTTAATTTTGCCTATAGTATGAGGTTTATTATTTGATTTGAATGTTGTGAGGTAGTTGACATGTGGTATATATGAGAAAATGGGTTATGTTTGATATAAATTATATTCCACAGATGTTGTGTATACACAAGTCAAATCACCTATTAGAGATTATTTAAAATTTTAAATTATCCGAACAAACTTGGAATTTTTTATTGAATTAATCAAAATTCATGCTTAATAAAGACTTTGTACTTTGTTCTCTAATCCATGTTATTGTTTTGGATTTCAAGTTGGTCAGAAAAGATTTATTTTTAAGGATGAATAAAAAAAAATAGATTAAACTAAGGAATAAGTTATCAGAGAAGGAGTATCCCAGTTTCTAGATATGGCGAAGTTTCATGCTAATGATTTTGGACAAATAAGATGTCCATGCAAGAATTGTATGAATTCAATTTGGAAAAAATTAGATATCGTGGAACAACATCTATTAACATATGGAATATCTCCCTTATACTGTGAATGAGTATATCATGGAGAGCCAATAAACTTATATAGAGGTTTTGAAAGTTATACAACTCATTCATACAGAATGTTGAAGTAGATAGTATAAAGGGTAATGTTGTCGAAGAAAATGAGATGTTGAATCTTATAAATGATCTACAAGTTCCAATTGAAATCGAAGATGCAAATGAAGAAATGCTTGAGAATGAAATGACCTCTAATGGTCAAGAAAGAGATACCATGAGCTTATTCGATGATTTAATGACTAAAGCACGTAATGAACTATATCCTGGTTGTTCGCAATTTTCGTCCTTTAACTTTTTTTGTAACATCCCGAGTTTTTCATAATTTAAAATTAGTAATTTTGTAATAGTTGAGGACATTTTTGTCAATTTTTGAAATTCAGTTCGTTTAAAGAAAAATTTGGGTTTTGTGCCGAATTAATTTGATTTTTAGGTTAGTGTCGAAAATTTAATTTAAACTGGTATTGCTGTCTCTTATACACATCTAGATGTGTATAAGAGACAGGGATATATTGATAGTTTGATGTTTATGTATGCCTTGCTGATATGAGAGTTTAAAAGGCTAGTTGTGCATAGAGATGTTTGAATACTAGTATGATTTGAGTATATTATTTTTATTGGAGATCCTGCTGAATTTGAGGAGGATGAGATGCATATATATGTTGTAAAGCTGTGATGAAGAAATTTATATATATATTGTAGAATCATGATGATGAGATGTATATGAATGTTATAGAACCATGTTGAGATTGTGATGTCGAGATTGTGATAGTGACTTTACTGATTAGTTAGAATGTTCACTAGATTTGTGTTTCCTTTAGGATTCATCGGTTTGTGTTTCTTGATATTGTGTTTCCTTTGGGATTCACCAGTTTGTGTATCCTTCGGGATTCACCAGATATTGTGTTTCCTTCAGGATTCACCAGTTTGTGTTTCCTTCGGGATTCACTAGTTTATGCTTCATTCGGGATTCACCAGTTTGTATTTCCTTCGGGATTCACCAGTTTGTGTTTCCTTCGGGATTCACCAGAGGTAGTGGGCATATTTAGCTACAGTAGGATAGAACTCAATTTTTCATGTATGTATGTGTCCCATGAGGACTAGGACAGTTTATACGTTCCACTAAAGGTAGGCATCTAGAGGACATAAATGCCTAACCTGACCCTAGTAGTGGGGTTACTTACTGAGTATTTTATACTCATTCTTTCTCATGTTGTTTTAGGTAAAGGTAGAGATGCACTGACGATGGACAAACGGAATTCGTGATCGAGTCATTGGGACTAGTTTTACACTTCCGCTCATGAGATTTAGATTTCTTTTCATGTTTTTCTTAACTTTCAGTTTTGATGTTTGAAACTTACTATTAAGAATCGTTTTCAGACTTATTTATTACCATGGGTACTCTATTGTTGTTTTTAATATTTGAATTTAATTAAAGTCTTTTGCACTTACCTTATTTATTTAACATTTATTTCACCATAAAAGAGTGTCGTTTTAAGTTCCATGCACGCATGTATTTAGTAACGGCGTAACTTAAGTCCTAGGGGGTCGGGTCGTTACAGTTGGTATCAGAGCCCATGTTTTGGGTTCTATAGACTGACTTACAATGTAAGTCCAGATTGTCCCTATGGCCCATGAATGGAATCCTCGTCATCGTCAGGTACGTCTTATTAATTAAAAGTATTATGATAGTTATGCATTAAAATATTTGTTCAGATTAAATACACCAGTTATGTTCTAATACTAGAGCAGTGACCCGATAGAAATTATTATAAGAGGATTATCAGGTACGACACTACAGAAGGAGAAAAATAAAATAGAGTAAATTATGAGGTCACTTGGCACTAGTTTATCTCATGGAAATTCTGTTAGAGACAAACAAATACACATACCTCAGTTCAGGGATCTTAAATATTGATGAAACTATGTGGAGTTGTGACAGTTTAGGAATCAATGTATATATATATTTAAGCCCAGGAATAAAATTATCGAGGCAAGAATTCATCCAGGACTAGTGTTATGTTTTGTGTTGGTTAGTGCAATTGGTAGTAGTGTAAACACACAGGCCACGTACTCAAGTATAAAGTTAAAAGTTGTTTTACGGATAAGAAGGAAAAAAAGAAGAGACTAGATTTATTAAAGGTTCTGAGATATTAGACCAAACGTTTCGAGAGGAACTTTGGAAATGATTAATAAGTCATAAGCATCTTGGTAATACTAGGAACTTGATGTTCTAGGTAAAATATGTGTAAGAATCCTTTTGGAATATTTAGGTAAGTTGATGTCATTAAAGGAAGTTAAAATAGTTGGACATGACTTTGCACTTAAAGGGGATAAAGCAAGGTGTTATTTGTCTAGGTTGAAGGACTATTTGAGTATACCTAGACTAAACCCAGAGCCTTATTGTGATGAAGAGATCCAAGTTAGGCAAATTTGAAGAAACAAAGATTTTTTGAAGTTTAAAAGTATGCAAATTGGCAAAGAAGAATTCTATAAGATGGAAATTCTAGTGAGAGAGATAAGATTTATGGCGGAGTTAAGTAAAATATAATTTAGTAAGGATATTATGTTCCATTTGAAAAGTGGAAAAAAAAAAAGGAAAAAAGAGAGAGAGAGAGAGAGAGAAAAGGAGGTGTTTTGAATTTAGTAGTTTTATCAAAGATGAGTGTGAAGGAGAGAGAAGTATCCAAGGAAGTTTACTTTTTGGAAAGAGAAAGGAACTTAATGTATTCAAAACTCTTAGTTAAGTATGATTCGGAGGCTTGATACGAGGGGTTACAAGGTATTTGTTTTGGGTATAAGAGAAGTATATCTCATTATCATGTGAAACTTTGGGACAATATGAGTTTGATGGAAAAATAGCTTACATAGGTGATCGGTATGAAACTTTGTGTTAACACAAGAATCTTTTATTGAAATAAAAGGTTGAGAAGGGATAAGCTAAAAAGGAGTTACTAGTAACAGAAGATGTTTAAGAACTATTGCTATGGTATGTTGAGGCTTTATCAGTTAAGAGGTAAACCATTGAGGGCATTAGTAAGATTTAAGGGATTTTGACTGTGTGCAAGTTGGAAACATGAACTAGCAAAACCATCAATTTGGTTGAAAAAGGAAAATAATCCACGAGGTAGACAATAATGGTGCATAAAAGTAAGGAAGTTGGATCGTCCAAGATCACCATTGGTATACGGGATAGACTTGGTAATAAAGTTGAGTTGATAACAAGAAGTTACTAAAAGTGGGTTTGAAGTATTATAAGATAGTATGTTTTCTCTTGTATGGGCAATGAGTTAACTACCTTTAAGGAGTACGAGTAATCCAAGCTAGGACTTATGAACCAAAAAGGTTTTATCGTAAAAACTAACTTCAGGGATCAATTATGGTTATTACGAGGTTATGGAAATACGTTATCAATTGACTGATGCTTTAGCATCTAGGGACTTCAAAACCTAATTTTCAGAGGGAATTTTAGACTCATCCACTATAGGGTCTAAGTAATGATATGTGATTGTTTTAAACCTAAAGAATAATACGAGGATTTGCTCAAGCAAGTTTTATAGCCCATGACAGTAGCCTCATGATGAGTTTCTCATGAATGTGAGACTTAATTAGATAGAGTTATTCTCAGACATGTAGACCCTAAAAAAGACATCACAGTTGGTGCTTTTAGAGTAGAAGCAGTTTTCAGTTGACCAGATTTGTTCTGGTACGTATATGAAGTTTTCCCTGTGACCGAATGGTAATCTCAGATATATGTTTTTAGTATATAAGCCTTTCTTAATTTCATGACCATTTTCACAGTTCTCAGCTTGGACGTGTAAAAGTGTTGTCGATTTTCTACATCTTAAGTTTCATAGTTATTTATGGAAAGGGTTGTTACACCTCTTTTGGTACTAGTTTCAGCTATGTCAAACGACGACCCTCGTTTTACATTTAGTTTTTTTTAAGAGTCTCCAGTTAGCATTGGGTACTCGATTGGATTTTGGTATAACTTTTCACCCATAGACTGATGGCCAAATAGAATGTTTGAACTAGATATTGGAAGATATGTTGTGCGCCTGTGCGATAGAGTTTTCAGGGAGTTGGAACTCTCACCTGCATTTAATGGACTTCGCATATAATAACTGTTCTAGGCCACCATCGGCATGTCATCATTTGAAGCCCTATATGAGAAGAGTTGCAGGTCTCCTGTATATTGGGATGTGGTAGATGAGAGAAAGTTGTTAGAGCCTGAGCTAGTACAAACCACGAATGAAGCACTACAAAAGATCTGAGCTCATATGCAAATAGCTCATAGCAGACAGAAAAGTTATGCTGATGTTAGGCGTAAGGACCTAGAATTTGAAACTGATGATATGGCGTTCTTAAAGGTGGCACCTATGAGGGTTGTTTTGAGGTTTGGAAGGAAAGGAAAGTTGAGTCGGTGATTTAGCAGGCCTTTCAAAGTCTTGGAGCGAATTGGCCCAGTAGCTTATCAGTTGCCATTGCCACCGTCACTCCCTTTAGTTCATAATGTTTTCCATGTTTCGATGCTGAGAAAGTATATAACAAATCCGTCACATGTGGTGGACTATGAACCATTACGGTTGAATGAGAACTTGAGTTATGAAGAGAAGCCTGTAGAAATTCTCGCTAGAGAGGCAAAATTGTTAAGCAGCAAGGAGATAGTACTTGTGAAGGTTCTCTACTAGAATCATCAGTTCAATGAGGCTACATGGGAATGAGAGGATGAGATGTGAAGGTTCTTTTCATATTTTTCTTAACTTTAAGTTTTGATGTTTGAAACTTACGGTTAAGAATCGTTTTCAGACTTATTTATTATCATTGGTACCCTATTGTTGTTTTTAATATTTGAATTTAATGAAAGCCTTTTGCACTTATCTTATTTATTTAGCATTTACTTCACCATAAAAGAGTGTCAGTTTTAAGTTCCATGCACGCATATATTTAGTAACGGCCTAACTTAAGTCCTAGGGGGTCGGGTCGTTAAATTTTTAGTGAAGTTGATGCATATCAAAATTCTCAACGGCTGGAGTAACAAATCGTTTGACATGTTGCTGAAATTGTTAAAAGTAGCATTTCCAGGTGGCACCACTATACTTACTTCCTTTTATGAAGCTAAGCGAAAATTGTGTGATTTAGGCCCTAGTTATGAGTCGATTCATGTGTGCAAATATGATTGTGTATTGTATTAGAAAGAATTTGTAGATTTGCAACAATGTCTCGTTTGTGGTGAGTCTCGGTACAAAGTTAATGATGGCAAAGGTAAAAAAATACCACATAAGGTATTGCGCCATTTTCCATTGATACCTATTGAAGAATGTATCCACTGCTATTGTTGAATTGTGTACTTTCTTTTGCAACTTATTTGCAAAAATAATACGTGTAAGTGATTTGAACAGACTACAAGCAAACATTAGAGAAATACTTTGTAAGTTAGAGAAAATATTCCCGCCTGCCTTCTTCGATGTAATGGTACATCTTGCAGTTCTTCTACCATATGAAACCAAAGTGGTGGGTCCAGTCAGTTATAGTTGGATGTATCCTATTGAAAGAAGTTTATGAACATTAAAACAATTTGTACATAATAAAGCACATCCCGAGGGGACAGCAGAAGCATATGCAATGAATGAATCATGGAACTTTTGCTCGCGATATCTAAGTGGGATTGAAACGAGATTCAATAGAGATGAACGAAGTGATGATAACATTCTTGAACATGAGATATTCGGTGAATTGAATTATTTAGGCAGAGGATACGATCATTAGGGGCGTCAACTTTACGGACATTGGGACATTATCAACAATTGTAAAGAAATAACAGACTATTGCAAGTACATTTGAAACTTTATAAATTTCTAAGTTCTATGATAAATCCTTTGATATAACTTTCAAATTATCAATTTTCTAGGCAACACTTGAGGTTAATTCGTCGTAAAGCTCAAAGTGTCTCTGACTTATATATAAGACATCAATACAAATTTTTCGATTGTTTCAGATCTCAGGTATACATAGTATTGAAAGTTGAGAGATGATTCATTTTTATAGTCATTTTTAATATATAATTAATTATCAGGTTCTACATGGCGCGAGAGAGAAGATATCTCTGATGATTTCTTTTCACTTGCAACGGGACCTTCGTCTGAGGTGCGCTCTTACAATGGATGCATTGTTAATGGGATATGATTTCACACTGTAGAGCGTGATATTCGTCGAGCTACACAAAATAGTGGAGTCCTAGTGGCCGAAGAGATCAGTGGGAACGAAAGTGTGGATAACAATTTCTACGGTGTTGTAGACGAAGTATTAGATTTCCAATATGCGAACAGAAGACGTATTTTTTTGTTCAAGTGTAGATGGTTTGACACGGATAACAACAAAAGTAATAGGACACATGTGGATTTAGGGTACAAATCAATCAATACATCACGCTTTTTGGTATGTCGATGAGCCTTTCATCTTTGCTATTCAAGCACAACAAGTCTTTTACATTGATGACATAAAATATATTAGCAATTGGAAAGTTGTTCAAGTAGTCCAATATAAGTGAATATGAGATGTACCAGAAATGGATGATGTTGAAAATACACAACTAGATTTACTAGAATTGTCCGTGGAGTCCGAGTGGATTAAACCATTTAGGAGGTTACTTTATGCAGAGTTGACGTTGATCCTATAGTTGTGGAAAGGCCAATTATTCAACATGGCGATGATGACTTCAGAAACGATGACTAAGAACAATTATCTCTCAATAATAGTTCAACTGCTGATGAATAATTTGATTTAGATGACGATGATGAGTAATCATGTATCTACTCAATTCTCTTTTTCTGTTTACATGTATTTCATATTAATTTAATATTGTTTTGTCTTTTTTATGTTTGTATAGATATGATGTCAACCTTTAATAGGCAACAGGAGGTTGATGAAGAATTTCAGGAGCAGGATATATATCTAGGCAACATGGGATCTTCTGTAGGTGACACTTCAGGTTAGTATATTTTGAAATATATTCTATTAACTGAAATACATCCTAAACTATTTTAAATTTTTTATTCCTCAGATAGTAGCTTAGCATCCACTAGGAGGAAACGCGAGCATTCGCGGAACATTGAGTTAGAAAAATACATAAAAAAACATGGCAGAATTACAATCGTGATAAATGAGGGGGAGACGAAGCCGATTTCTCAACATTCGGTATGATTTAGTATTGCGATTGGTGTCGTCGTGAGATTTACATTTCTAGTATGATGTCGTACTTTTGTTGAGGCTCCAAACGACTTTATAGAATTGGCTAAGAGTCAATTGTTGGTAAGTTATAAGTTTATTCTTTTAGAGTCAATTGTAGACTGAGAGTCATGAACATCATATGTGCTAATTCTTCCTTTATTCTTTTGTACCCTCATTTTGTACTTGATCTATCCAGTCAACGACTTAACCATTTTATAGAACATAAAATGCAAAACTCCTTCAAAGAATTTAGAGCAGATTTGCACAGACATTACAGAAAATGTGGAGATCCTCAGCAAGCACGTGTCAATTTGCCTAGTTGGCTTAAAATAAACAAGAAGACTGATATTTTTTGTGTGACCACTTCGAGAGTGAAGCATTTCAAGTTAGAATAATTTAGGGCATGTATCATTTACTGCATTTACTATTATAGAATATTTGTTATTTTTTTTTTTTTGATGAAATGTAGGAAATATCGGAGACGAACAGGAAGAATAGAGAGAAATTACCGTTCAACCACGTAAGCGGATTGAAGTCGTTCCTACGAATNGGAGACGAACAGGAAGAATAGAGAGAAATTACCGTTCAACCACGTAAGCGGATTGAAGTCGTTCCTACGAATTCAAGCAGAGTTGCAGGTAAAGAAAGGTCGAGAAATAAGACATGTTGACCTATAATCAAATTACCGTTCAACCACACACTCTAAAGATGGCAAGTTCATGAACGAGGCAACTGAAAATGCACATGTAACAATTTTTATTTTACTTTCGTGTTGTTTTTCATTTCTAATTTCAGTCGCTCATACTTACACATTTAATTAATATGTCTATAATCAAATGTTAAAATTACAATCCAACCCCACTCCAGAAGGTCCCCAACCACTAACAGGGGATGAAATCTGTGAGACGGTTTTGGGTAGACGACCCAGATATTCAAAAGGCCTAGGTTAGGGCCTTAAACCTAAGTCAAGAAGGGGTAGCAGCTCATCGAGTTCCTCATCTACTCAAGGAACGGAGAAGGAGGTGAGGGAATTGAGAGCCAATTTCGAACAGTCTCAGTCGAGGATTAAAGAACTTGAAGACGTTCATAAACAAATGAAAGAGGATCATGCAAGACAAATGGAAGATATGAAAAAAATGATTGAAGACATGATACGAACACAGAGAGGAGGCCCATCAAATTAGGTATGATTACTTCATTATTTAGTTGTCCAATATGTTGCTATCCTGCAGTTATGATAGTAAAGTAGCTATGTCTTAGTAGCTTTATGATAAAGAATTTTTTGCTATCCTGCAGTTATGGTAGCGAAACAAGTGGATTTTGATGTGCTTTTTGTCGTTTTGTCGTTTTTGTGTATTTATGAATGTTTATGAACTTTGAATATGTTATGGGGGTGGGTAGAGTTTAGTTGTTAATGTTTTGGAGTTGAATTTGTAGGTTTTTATGTGTTTTTTGATGTTTGAGAGGTTTCATGTTTGTCATGAGGGGTGGGTAAAGTTTGATTATACTCGTTTTGCTCGTTTTGTCATTGAACTTGGAGTTTTTGTGTGTTTATAAATGTTTATGAGGTTTAAATGTGTTGTAGGTCGAGATTGGTTTAGATTGTTTTAGGGAGAAAGTTTGAGTTTTATGTGTGTTCGTTCTTGTTTATGAGTTTGAATATGTTGTGGGGGTGCGTAGAGTTTGGTTATAATCGTTTTGGAGTTGAATTTGTTGGTTTTATGTTTTTTTTTTTTTTTTTTTTTAATGTTGGAGAGGTTTCATGTTTGTCGTGGGAGGTGGGTAGAGTTTGATTCTATTCATTTTTCTCGTTTTGTTGTTGAACTTGGAGTTTTTGTGTGTTGATGAATGTTTATGAAGTTTGAATGTGTTGTGGGTGGTGGGTCGAGATTGGTTTGGATTGTTTTGGGGAGAAAATTTGAGTTTTATGTGTATTCGTTCTTGTTTTTTAGTTTGAATATGTTGCAGGGGTGCGTAGAGTTCGGATGTAATCGTTCTGGAGTTGAATTTGTAGGTTTTTGTGTGTTTTTTGATGTTTGAGAGGTTTTGTGTTTATCATGGGTGTGGGTAGATTTTGATTATACTCGTTTTTCTCGTTCGTTAATCTTGAAGTTTTTGTGTGTTTATGAATATTTATGAAATTCAAATGTGTTGTGAAGGTGGGTCGAGAATGGTTTAGATTATTTTGGGGAAAAAGTTTGAGTTTTAAGTGTGTTCGTTCTTGTTTATGAGTTTGAATATGTTGTGGGGTGCCTAGAGTTCGATTATAATCGTTTTGGAGTTGAATTTGTAGGTTTTTGTGTGTTTTTTGATGTTTGAGAGGTTTCATATTTATCGTGGGGTGTGGGTAGAGTTTGATTATACTCGTTTTGTCGTTGAACTTGGAGTTTTTGTGTGTTTATGAATATTTATGAAGTTCAAATTATTGTGGAGGGTGGATCGAGATCGATTTAGATTGTTTTGGGGGAAAAGTTTGAGTTTTATGTTCTTATTTATGAGTTTGGTTTAGATTGTTTATTTATGAAGTTTGGTTGGACGATTATGACATTTGTGGATGTTTTTGTTTATGAAGTTTGAACGTGTTATGGATATTTAAAGATTATGACATTTGAATTTTTTGTTTTATTGTAGGATACTGTTCGAAGATGAGGTTGGACGATTGTTGAAGATGTTGTGTTCCAGACGTTGTTTTCTTTTCTGTATTTATTGACGTCGTTTTCATTTTATTTCTTCCATGTATTTCTAAAAACAAATTTCTTTTATTTAGTATCGATTTTGTTTTATTGTAGAATATTGTAACTTTTGACTTTGTTTTATTGTAGAATATTGTAACTTTTCATTTCTTTATTTACTATGGACTTCGTTTTCTTTATTTTCTTTATATGTGAATTTGTTTGAGTTGGTTAATGATGTTTTACAGGTTATTCAGATCAAATTTTAAAAAAATTACAACTTATAAATTAAAAAAATTAAAAAGCCAATATTCAACTAATGAAGGAACTCCCCACACATATTTTAGCATGGTGGGAGTTCCCATAACTCCCGACGAATAAAACAAACCGTCGAGAGTTCGAGAATTATCGATGCCCTATTCATGCGTCGGGAGTTCTCGAACAACTCTCGATGCGTTTTATGCGTCGGGAGTTGCTCTCCCGACAATCCATCTTTCGTTGGGAGTGAATCCCCCGATGCATTTTCCACCCTTTCCCGGTGACTTGTGGCGTCGGGAGAAGTGCGATTTCTTGTAGTGGAGGAAACTTTATGGAAATTGTTATAATTAGTTAGTGAAACTTTGATTGTGACCTAATTAGACTAAATTGACTATTTTTATTCATCGTTTCTATAAAGTAAGACAATATTTAGAGTTATAGTGTAAATATCTATGTAAATGTCAATGCAAGAGCATAAATTTAAAAAATAAATAGAAAAATAATTACAAAATGATATCAACTTTTTTTCTAATCTTTTTTCTTGGAAATGAAAACTTTAGATGGTAAAAGAAGCAAAACTCACATCAATTCAATTTAAAGATAAAATAATAGAAAAATTCAATAGAAAAATGTTTGAATGAAATTTAAAATAAATATATGTCATTTTTATCAATTTTGGTTTCTTATAAATGAAAGCTTTAGATGGTAAAAAAAAAAACAAAACTTACATCAATTCAATTTTGAGGTGAAAGGATGTAAAAAAATAAGTGAAAATATTTTAATGAAGTTAACAATAAATGTATGTTATTATTTTTCTCAATTTTAGTTTCTTGAAAATAAAAGCTTTGGATGGTAAAAGATAAAACTTACGTCAATTTAATTTTGAGGTGAAATTATACATCGATGTATAAAACTGTAGAATTTATATAATCAAGAGAAGTCTATAAATCTTAAGAAAAAATTGAAATTTCCATCGAAATTGAAATCCTCCCATACCAAAATTTCAACTGAAATTTTAAACTAAGCTTATGTCACTAATTTTCCTCTGTAAAATTTGCTCATAAGTTTTTTTTTATTATTCAAGATTCTATATGTTTATTCTCCCTAACACTTTTTCCTTAAATTTTTTATATCATTATAATCTATTTTCTCTCTAAATTGTCCTCTTTCTCTAATTTAAATACTTTCTCATTTTCTTACTAAATATTTATCGTTCTAGAACTTTGTTTTCGTTGTGTCATTCTCTTATAATTTTTTTCCGTACCTTTCCAAGATATCATCAAAATCTAGATTGATTAATACATTCTAACAAACTTTTTTTAATATTATAAAGTTAGTCTCAAAATATACTTAAGAAGATGAAGATATTTCAATAAATAAGAAAGATACATAGTAAATAAATTTTGTCACCGGCTATATAAGCATATTAAGTTATATAAATCGATGAAGAACATAGAATTTTGGAGGGAAGTTAAAGAATATACTTACGGATAACTTTTTGAACTTCTTACATTCCGGTGAACTTCAAAAGACTATGAAAATTATTTTAAAGAATGTAACAATAATGACTAATTATATAATATCACCACATAACTTCGATACTCCAATAGCAAAGCACATGTGTTATAATTCTTAAATTACAAACAATTAGGTAAAATGAAGCCAAACATTAAAAGGGGAGAGGTTCATGAAAACAACACGTGGAAATGTATTGATGAATCAATCCCTCCAAATGGTTTAGTTTGCATTTTTTATATGGACACTTTTGGTAATTTTTTCAAATTTTATGGTCTTTCAAATTTTCATATAAATTTTACAAGTTTATTTATGGATATTACCCATAGAATGAGTACACCAATTCGATATGTAACCACCTCTGCGTAACAAGCACGTACCATCAACATCAAGTGCACCTATTAGACTTAAAAGATACTTAGGGCTATTTGGGACACTGAGTTGAGATGTGATTTCTGGAGTTCATATGTCTGTGGAGCTTATATATCTATGTAGTTCATATATCTGTGATTGGAGTGCATAATTATTTGGTGAGTTCACATGTCTTTGTTTGGAGCGCATAGTTAAGCTCATATGTCTAGGGTATTTTGTACAGTTTTTTGAACTCTAAATGATCGGCTATTTTTATGTCTATTTTTGTTTTGAATTTTTTTTATTCAATAATTCTACCCAACCTTGTGTTAAATAAAAATATGAACTAAAAATTTTTCCAACTAATTTTTAAAATTTTTCTTTCTTTCTTTCTCTCTTTCTTTTTCTCTCCCTCTTTTTTTTTTTTTTTTTTTTTTTTTTTTTTTTTTTTTTTCCTTCTTTTTTTTTTTTTTTTTTTTTTTTTTTTTTTTTTGTGATAATGAATAACAATTAACCCACTATATTTACTACAAGAATATAGTTAAATAAAATGAAAAATCAAAGAGAAATTAAAACTTTTGAATCCTAATTTCTCCATGGATTTCATCATCGTCATCTTCTCTTTTTTTCTTCTTCTTGTTGCTCTGTATTTTTACTATGTCATGAATTTTGCTTAATTAAATCTTCTCCATCATTTTAGCAACCAATGGAATGCTACCATATTTCTTCAACAACTTCACTTTCAATTTCTCCAAATTTGGAAGATCGTCAGAGAACAAATCTCAATTTTCACTATTTTTTTTTTGCCAAAAATGTTTTGTATTTTTTTTTTTGTTATGTGCTATATACTATTCAATTACATATATACTTTTTCAAATATCATTAACATTCATTTGATATATGAAATCAATTAAATAAAAATATATTTTACAAATTTCTACGTGAAAATATTGCACTTAATGTAGACAAAATACTATTATTTATATAATCAACAACCCTACAACATACTTTAACCATCATCGATCTTATAATAATCGAAAGTGGTTGTCGAAATTGATTATCGAAGATGATTTTCACTAAAATTTGTAGTTGGAGGTGGTTGTCGAAGCCTGAAGTTGGTCTCATGAAGGTGGTATTGGAGTTGGTCGCCGGAGTTTGTCGTTGGAGATGGTTTTTGGAACCCGAAGTTGGTTGTCGGAGTTGATCACGTGAAGGTAGTCGTCTAAGTTTATCGTCGAAGATGGTTTTCATCGGAGTGTTTAGTTGGAGGTAGTTGTCGAAACTCGAAGTTGGTTGCATGAAAGTGATTTGGAATTGGTTGCCGAAGTTTTGTCGTCGAAGGTGATTGTCGAAATCCGGAGTTGGTTGTCGGAGTTGCTCGCTCGAAGGTGGTCATTGAAGGTGATTTTAATCGAAATTTGCAATTGAAGGTAGTTGTCGGAGTTAGTCATCGGAGTTTGTTGCCAGAGGTGGTTGTCGGAGCCCAAAATTGATCATTGAAGTTTTCATCGGAGGTAGTTGTCGGAGCCCAAAATTAATTGTTGAAGTTTTCATCGGAGGTGGTTGTCGGAGCCTGGAGTTAGGTCTCGAAGTGTGGTAGTGATAGTCGTTGACAGTGGTCGATGTGTAGAGCCATTGAAAACATTGGAAGAATGGAGAGTTGTGGTGAGTTGGTAAAATATATCAACTCAACTCCACCAATATTTTAAGTTGTTGGGCCAAACATTGAGTTAGTATATTATACCAACTCAACTCATGTTGGTGAGCCAAACACTTTTCGAATAATCATGTCACATCAACAAAAGTGCAAAAGGAAAAGTAGATATCCCATCAAAAGTACATTACATTCCATCACCAAAAGATAGACATATACTATTAATGCTCGGACAAAAAAGGAAAGAAAATATTCTCCATTTTTTTTGAAGGAAAAAATATTCTTCCTTTATAGTCCTGTTTATATATATTATAAATTTATGAAATGTTGATAACAATATTGCAACTAGAGGTATCTTTTAAATAGATAGCACATTTTAGAGATTTATTATTATTATTTTTTAATAACTTATCTTTTTCCAAAATATCATTTCTGTAATAAAAAAAACATATTACGTTCAAATTTGTTAATTGAGGGTTAACAGATCATCAAATCATCAATTTATTATTCGTTAATACATCAATTGAAAAAATGGATTTTGTTAACAAACAAATTTGGTTTTCTGGTTAAGAGCGTAGACGTATTTAAATAATAATACATATAATTAAAATATGGATTATATAGATTAGTATTTTATCATATTGGTTATTTTATTAAATTGACCATATTATGTGATCTAATTAATTAGGCTCTAGAGTGTGAACTTAATGGATAGAAGTCATTCCTAGTTAATTAGAGTTTAATGAGAATCCTAATAGAACTAGTATACAAAGAAATCTTGGCTATGATCCCTTATATACCAAAACTAGGGGTGTTCGTGGGTTAGGTTGAAAGACTTTTCAGACCCAATTCAATTGTTCGGATTGTAAATTTTTTCAATCCAAATAATCCTTATTAAAAAATGAACCAAACCCAACCTAACCATGAAATATTTGGGTTGGGTTGGTTCGGATTAATTGGGTCATTTATTTAAAAAAAAAATCTAAAAAAAAAAGCAAAACATAAATATGTAAAAATCTAATTTAATTATTTCATATATTGAATTAAGATTAACAACTCAACTTCAATTTATATAATGAAAATTTTCTTTCTAAAGTGCAAAGAAACTAATTTTGAGAGTTGTTGAAAATTGAAATTAAATAAAACTAAAATCAATATATGTATAAATAATTGTGTTATGAGTAATAAAAAAACATATTTTAAAGTTAACAATAAATTTGGGTTAGTTTGGGTTATATTAGGTGAATCTATGAACTAACCCAACCCATAAAATTTTCATTTATTTGAACCCAACCCAACTCAAATGAATTGATAACTCAACCAAAACCGCATGGGTTGGGTTGATTGATTTTTTCGGGTTATCGAGTTTTTTTTAACACCCTTAACCAAAACAATGAACAATTAGTCTTTCTTGAATCCCATCTAGAGTGTGACTCCATTAACTGCGTTCGGAGTTTTGGTTGAGGAAGACAATAGTCATCTTAAATCTATCATCACCTTGAAGTTATCATCAATGTCTGAATGGAATTCAGTATGTTAATTATTCTTGGCAATTTCGCATGAATGATCCTTGTATTAATTTATTCAATATAGATTTAAAGTAATTATGCTAACAAAGAGTATATTGAATTTGTGCGATATGTTTGTGTGTTTGAATATTTGGTAATATTGCATTATTCAATGTGAAGCTATATTTTCTCAAAAAATAAAATTAATAATGATTTAATGTCACGTTTGGTAACCATTTGGTTTTTGGTTTTTTGTTTTTGAAAACTAAGCTTATAGACATTTTTTCACCTCTGTTATATACCTTTTACCAATGATTTAAAAAATTAAGTCAAATTTTGAGAAAAAAAGTTTTAATTTATTATTTTTTTTTAATTTGCTTAAGAATTCAACAATTGTATTTAAAAAAGATATAAATCATTGTAAAATATGGAGAGAAAATATGCTTAATTTTTTTTTTTAAATGATGGTTACCAAATCAGGCTTAAACTATTGAGAATATTTAACCCTTTGTTTACAAATAAAAATACCCTTGTTTTTAGAATCAATTTAGCTACAATGTAACTTTATTGATTAAGACTATTATCGATCAAAAAGTTTTAGTGTATTGAGTTCTTTCAAAGGCAAATTTGTT
Organism: Benincasa hispida; assembly: GCF_009727055.1. Lineage (NCBI taxonomy): Eukaryota > Viridiplantae > Streptophyta > Magnoliopsida > Cucurbitales > Cucurbitaceae > Benincasa > Benincasa hispida. Next base: position 74,119,392 of record NC_052360.1, on the reverse strand, counting down.
CATATGTGAAATTTCATTGTTGTTTAATTTAATATATCTTTTAATAGTTTGCGTCTATCATTTCAATAAATCTAATTTTGGGTTTTTTATGCATCTATTTTAGTTTTTAAATTTTAAAGTATTTGTCATGTGAATCCTACATGATTATATTACAAATATTTTTAGTGCATACAAAAACAAGAATTCCCCACCCGTACTAAAAAAACAAAAATAAGTTTTTTTTACATATAAACTTGGTCATCCATTTATTATTATTTTTTTAATTCATATTTAAACTAAAATAACAAAATATGGGGAAAAGATTCATACGATTCTACACGAACAAGTTGAAATAGAATATAAATCACCATGATCGTTACCTTTAATATTATTACAAATATTATAATAATAAATAGACGTCCATTGTTTAGTGTCCCAAAAATCATGTGTCACTCTTCATGTTGTTCATGTGTCTTATAATTATTCATGTTTAGTGTCCATATAAGTCCACATCCTAATTGCTACTTTGCCTATAAATAGTGGCAATTGGTGGATCTTAAAAGCACACATATATGGGTGAAAATTCCACTTCAAAATTCCACTAATTTTCATATTATTCAATTTTATAATTTTATGTTTTTAGTTATTTTATTTTATAATATATTTAACTTTTAACTTTATATTAAATTTTAAAAAAAACTATTTTTAATTAGTAATTTAAATAAATAAAACAATAANTATATATTTAATATTATTATATAAATATATTATCATATTATATTTTTTCTATATCCATGTTCCCATTGTACTCCTCAATTTCACAACACATTATCAGCACGAGCTCCTGTCGTTTTCTTCGCTAGAGGTAGGTCCTGAAGGTATGTCAATTTTTCCCTCTTCTTTATAATCAATAAATTTAATGTTATTTTGCATATTCAATATCTATTAAATTTCTAACGTAAGTACAATATTTTATGATAGTGCTGCCATGACAAATCTTACAAAATTAGAATTTGTCGCCCTTGATATTAACGACAATAATTATTTGTCATGAATACTTGATGCCGAAGTCCACCCGGATGTTATGAATCTTGGGAGATTATTAAAGAAGAAAATATGACATCTATTCAGGACAAAGCAAAAGCTATGATTTTCCTTCGTCATCATCTCCACGGGATTGAAAATTGAGTATCTTACAATAAAAAATCCTCATATCTTGTGAAAAAATTTGAAAGAGAGGTATGATCATCTAAAAATAGATATTCTTCCTAAAGCTCGTTATGAGTATATGCACTTGATGTCACACCCCCTCCTAGTTTACCCTCTTAAACCGTAAGAGGATGTGATGGTAGTAGTTATCGACTTACTTGCCAGCACTTACTGCCAACTTACCAATAAAACTTACTTAAAACCTTGTTATGCAAATACGACTTAGCGGCACAATAATCTATGACTTTAACCAGTAAAAGCAACTTAGTTACATCTCAGAAATAACAACAAAACATACGTCCATCAAAATAACACAAGAACAAATACATGGGTCCCAAAAACAAAATCCACTAGTCCCAGACTTCTTTCAAAACATGTGTACATTAATTACAAGCTTAACCTAAGCTTCCTCCTTCCTAGCCGAGTCTTGAGTGGCAAGCAGCAGTGGGTTCAACCTTAGGGAATCTGACCACTACCTAGGAAAAAGAAAACATTTGAAAACGATGAGTTGGTTGCCTACTGAGTGACTCATAGAAAAGCAGTTTGTCTCATGCCTTTCACACACATAATAAACATGTAAACATGCTAAAATTAGTCTCAAGCAACTTACGTAGTAACATACATTAACATAACACCATAATCGTACATATTATCAAACCTTAGTTGACAACAAGCGTTCGTAGCATAAACTCCCAACGTCCATTCATGGCCATGAGACCCATATTTCAGTCCCATTATAATGAATTATGACCAGAAGACCCATACTTCTGCCTCTCGTACTAAACTACCTACGTGCACGTGGAGTATACTAAGTACCATTAACACCTTAGGTACTTCCTCAGCTACCTTCTATACCTTCAGCATCCGACTTACTAGAAATCGTACTTGTAAAATTTGTACCTTACTTTCCCTTTTTAATTATATTTATTATTCAAGTTAAGAAAAGTGATGGGGTTAAATATTTAAGTTAGATTGGATTTATGCGTTTTGAGGTAAAGGATAAGTTTGAAGAAGGAAAATGTTTAAGTATGGAAACTTAGCTCGCGTATACTTATTAATCTAGCCTTACAGAGAGAATTTCTGGCTAAGTGTTGGTTGTGATGAGGGGTGACTGAGCATCGAGTGAGCATAAGGCAGGCATCGAGTAAATGCTATCAAGCATCAAGAATAAGCGATCGAGGAAGGGTCGAGCGTCAAGTGTAAGTGAGGAAGGGTCGAACGTCGAGTACGAGCGATCGAGGAAGGAATGTGCATCGAGCGAGCCATTTAGCATTAAGTTTTCCATTGAGTATCGAGTCCTTCCCATCGAGTATTTAATAGAGAGCCATTGAGTTTTTCCATCAAGTAATGACCCTTCTCCATCGAGTTTTTCCAGCGAGGATCGATTTTTCTCAAAACGCTCAGTTTTAAACTTCTTTTTTAGTCATCTAGATAGATAGCTTAATCTCGACCTTTAATCTCCACTAGTGAGTGAGGTGACTTAAGGAGATTTCATGCAAAAGGGCTGGACAGTAGTATAAAAAGGGAAGATAACTCCAAGAGCTCGTTTTGGATGATTTCCTCGAGAAAAACAGACAAACTTGGTACCGTTGGAAAGCTTTATGAGTCTAGTTTATGGATTCAAGCCTTTGCAAGGGAGTTCTTGCTGAAAAGATGGCTGAAGAAGAAAGGAAGAGTCAAAGGTTCGTTTTCGGGCATTTCCAGGCACTCGACGAAGAATCATAGATCTAGATCGAACCACTTGGATTTTCAAGTTGAAATTTTAAGGTATTATTGTTATCACCATTTCATGTAAGTTTGTAGAAGGAAATTTTGTAAGAAAAGGGTTAAGGGTTCGAGTTACATATTTTGGAAATTAAACCTAGAATCTTTGCTCAAGCAGGGAGTTGTGGTTTAGGGCTTTCAGGAGAGATTTGAAGGCCTAGGTTAAATCACAAGGAGTTTCACGCTGAAACTTGAAGGTAACATTTTAACAAAATTCTGAACATGTTTGAAAAACGATCTTTCGTAAAATGAGTTCTAGTTTTCAATTTACTGACGTTAGAAGTTGAATTTGGAAATTTTGGACGAACATGCAACCTCTTGCTAAGTATGAGCTTGGTTAAAAGAGTCGTCTCAAAAGGGAGACCAAAGTGACAACTAAACTCTTATTCTTTTATGTACAGGAGCTACGTCCATTGGAGAGGCCTACCAAGCTTAGGGAAAAAAATCAAGCCAAAGATCCGTGAGTGACTAAATTTTTTCAAAAGATACATATAAAAGGAACATGCGTTCCAAATGACTTTCATGATAGCGTTCATGGGATTTCCAGGCAACTAAAGTTTATACTTATGTTTTAAAGGGTTCATGGCATTTCTTAAGAATGATGTTTTAAGTTATTTAAATGAGTTTTACTAATCCTAGCGCATGTTAAGATTGAATGAAAGAGTATTGCAACCTATATGTTTATAATTGTGAAGCATGCATATTGAATCGTAATAATTCTCTTATGGCGAAAACTAATTAAGTGCTATGCCTAAAGCTTATGATCTAAATTTTTTATGAATGTTACGTTTCTAATAAATCGGATACCGAAGGTATAGAAGGTATCGGAGGAAGTATCTAAGGTGTTAACAGTACTTAGTTTACTCCACGTGCACGTAGGTGGTTTTTTGTGAGAGGCCGAAGTATGGGTCTCCTGGCTACAGTCTTTATAATGGGACCAAAGAATGGGTCTCATGGCCATGAATGGACATTGGAAGCTTGAGCTACGAATGCTCATTCTCAACTAAGGTTTGACAGTATGATTAATTACCACGTTATGATTAATGTATGATACCATGTAAATTGCTTGAGATTATTTCCAACATGTTTATTTATTTACATTAATGCATATGAAAGGTTTGAGAAGAACTATATTTATATGAGTCACTCACTGGGCAACCAGCTCACTGTTTTCAAATATTTTCCTTTTTCGCAGGTAGCGGTCAGTTTCCTCTCGCTTGAACCTACAACAGTTTGTTATTCATAGCTCGATTATCGAAGGAAGAAGCTTAGGGTTAAGCTTATTTGATGTACACATATTTTGAGAGGAGTCTGGGACTTGGGAAACTTGTTTTTGGGACCCATGTTCATTCTTATGCTTTTGTTGGACATATGTTTGTTGTTTTCAATATTTAATTAAGTTTTATGCTGGTTAAAGTCATAGTTGATTTACTGCTAAGTCGTTTTTGCATATTGAGGTCTAAACAGGTTTTACTTAAGTTAAGCAGTAAGTGCTGGCAAGTAGGTTAGTAACTACTGCCATCATGTCCTTTTTCGGTTTTAGAGGGTAAGCCAGGAGGGGGTGTGACACTACCATTCATAGAAAACATGTGTAAATAAAGCTTTAGGCATAACACTTACCAACACTACAAGAAAACACCCATTTTCCGATGTTTGAAATCGTCGGAAAATGGTAAAAAATGCGTCAGGAGATCTACTCCTGACGAAAAACTAGTTGTCGGGAGTTTGATTGGGATATACCTGTTGGAGAGCATCTCTCGACATGGAAACATATACCGTCGAGAGTTATTTGAACTCCCGACGCTTCATATATGGCGTCGGGAGTTACTAGAAGTCTCGACGCTTCATATACTGTGTCGGGAGTTATTGGAACTTCCGATGCTTTTATAGGCATCGTCGGAAGGTAGTCATTTCTAAAAAAAAATTAAAAAATAAAAAAGAAAAGAAAGAAAGCCCAAATCAATATCCATGGCATCTTTATCTTAAAAACAAACCTACATAAATAGAATAGTGGCAAAAATCAAGCAAAAATTATCACTCAGAAATCATACAAAATAAGAAAAAACACTTATAAAGTGACTTCTCTCACTATATCAATCAAACCTTATCCTTTTCTTGTATTTATTACAGATATTCATGTAAATGAGATAGGTAGGAATAAATAAAAACTGGAAAAACACATCAAAACAAATTAAAAAATCCAGAGAAAACAAATTACACTTAAAACTTCTTAGGATTCCCTATGCAAAGTTATACAACTTCTTCGATGGTTGGACCTTCGAAATAGCCATAGTCTCAACATGAACAAAGCAACAAAACCATGAAAAACTTAAAAAAAAAAAAAAAAAAAAAGAAAAGAAAAGAAAAAGAGGGGAAAAAACCTACACAACTGATGACGGACGACAGATGGAGGATGAAGGGTGGCGGCCGACGGACGACGAATGACGTAGGCAAATGATGGCTGAATGGACGTCTAACAGCATCAACTTGGGGTTCTCATGCATCTGATCTGCTAGGGTTCAAGGAAGAAGAAGAAAGACAGATTGAAATCTGCTCGATTTGGGGATTTTATAACAAAACTCTCGACGAATTTTTTTATGCATCGAGAGTTCTTACCAACTCCGACGCCTCACTTACGACGTCGGAAGTTATCGAGAACTCTCGAATTGTCTTATTCGTTGGGAGTTCTTTTATATCTCCCGACGCCTATTTTCTGGTCATCGGAAGTTCTTACCAACTCTCGATGCCTCACTTACGATGTCAAGAGTTATCGAGCTCTCCTGACGTCGCTTTACGTGGTCGAGAGAGATCCTCTCTCCCGACCATTTATCTCCTGACGATTGTTTTAGGCGTTGGGAGAGTCCCTTTTTCTTGCAGTCCTAGATTTCACTATAAGAGCATTGTCACATTTCAACACACTTGCTTCACGAAATATAAACATTTGGCTTTTACAGTACTTTAGCATTCAGCCTTGACATGCGCTGGAATTAGTAAAACTTATTTAAATAGCTTAAAACATCATGATTAAGAAATGCTATGAAATCTTTAAAATCATAGGTATAAACTTTAGTTGCTTGAAAAATCCATAAACCTTAACGTGAAATTCATTTGGAACGCATGGCCTTTTATATATAAATTTTTGAAGACATTTAGTCACTCACAGTTCTTTAGGCTTATTTTTCTTAGGCTTGGTAGGCTTCCCCAATAGATGTTGCTCCTACACATAGGAATAAGAATTTTAGTTACTACTTTGGTCTCCTTTTTTAGACTACTCTTTTTAAACTAAGCTCACACTTAGCAAGAAATTGTCTGTTCGTCCAACAAATTCCAGATTTAGCTTCTAACGTCAATAACTCGAAAATTAGAACTCATTTTAAGAAAGTTCCTTTTTCAAACATGCTCAGAATTGTGTAACAACGTTACCTCAAAATTTTAGCATAAAGTTCCTTGTGATTTGATATGGGGCTTTAAATCTTTCTCAATGGCCCTAAACCACGAACTTCCTGCTTGTTCAAAAATTCTAGGTTTAACTTCCAAAATATGTAAATCAAATCTCAGACCTTATCTTGTAAAAGTTCCTTCTATAAACATACTTGTAATGGTGATAATAATATTATCTTAAATTTTCAGCTTGAAATTCCATGTGGTTCGGCCTATATCTAAAATTCTTCTTCGAGTGCCCAGAATCGCTTGAAAATAAACCATCATCTCTTCCTTCCTTTTCCAGCCTTCTTTCCAAAGAGAACTTCCTTCCAGTGCTCGGTTTAGAAACTAGACTCACAGAGCTTTCCAACGTTACCAAAATTGCTTGATTTTCCCGAAGGAATCGTCCAAATGAAGCTCTTAAAATTCTCTTTTCTTTTTATATTACTGCCCAGCCTTTTGCATGAAATCTCCTTAAGCCACCTCATCCACTAGTATAGATTAAGGGTCCAGATTAAGTCATCTATTCGGATAAATAAAAGAAAAGTTTAAAGCTAAACGTTTTGAGCAAACTTGATGGAAATGGGTAATTATTCGATGGAAATTTCAATGGTATTCTGGTGAATACTCGATGGGGAAACTCGATGCTCGATGGGATACTCGGTGCTCGATGGGATACTCAATGCTCGATGGCTTACTCGATGCACGATCCTTCCTCGATCACTCATACTTGATGCTCGATCCTTCCTCAGTTGTTCATACTCGATGTTCGACCTTTCCTCGATCGCTCATATCCGATGCTTGATAGCATTTACTCGATGCCTACCTTGTGCTTACTCGATGCTCAACCACCATTCTTTACGACCAATACTTTGCCAAAATTTCTTTCTTGTTAGGCTAGCTTAATAAGTACCTGAGAGCCAAGTTTCCCATACTTAAACATTTTCCTTCTTCAAAACTTAACCTTTACCCAATTCCCATAATTCCAATATAACTTAACTATTTAACCCCCTTACTTTACTAAACTCAACAATAAACATAAATAAATAAATAAATAATGAAAGCAAGGTTTGGGTTTTACACTTGAAGCCACAATATTTCAAATCAGTAAGTGATTACAATACAACTCCGCATTCTTTAAAATCAGTTTGAAATTGTTGTTATGCGGAGAGAAAATTATTGATGTTGATATGTTAGAGAAGACATTTTCTATATTTCATGTCTCGAATATGCTCCTATAGCAATATCAAGAGAAAGGTTTTTAACTGTATTATGAATTAATTTCATGTCTTCTCGTGGCTGAACAAAATAATGAGTAACTGATAAAGAACCACGAATCTCGACCAACTAAAATAACACCATTCCCTGTAGTGAATGTTGTGAATGTTAATAATCGTGGTCGAGGTTGTGGTCATGGTCGTGGTCGTGGTCGAGGTCATGACCATAGTAGAGGAAGAAATAATTATTATTTTCATAGTGGTCATTCTAATTATTTAAATTTCAAAAGAACCACACAAAATGATGATCATAAAGGAAAAACTCCACAAGATAAAAGTTTAAAGAGTTTTGAAAATAAATGCTTCTGATATAGAATGACTGGGCATTGGTCACGTACCTGTCATACATCAAAACACTTAGTTGACCTCTATCAAGCCTCCTTAAAGGAAAAAAAGGGAAAAATGTGGAAGCAAATTTTGCATACCAGGATAATGATATATTTGGCCCATCTCATATGACAAATTTAGATGTGGCAGACTTATTTGAATTTCCTAAAGAGAAAATTGGCCCATCTCATATGTTTCTTTTGATTTTGAGAATATCTAGACTTAATGTTTTTATTTATTTATTATTATCTATCTTCATATTTTTTTTTATTTTTGTTTTTTTTATTGTAATTATTTTCTTTTAATGAAGAAACATGGATCATTCTCAATATGTTGGGTGTTTAAAAAATGAGTAAAGAAGATCTATGTCTGGTAGACAGTGCAACTACACACAATACTTATAAATAAAAAACACTTTTCCAAATTGACAATGCTGAAAGCAAAAGTAAATACAATATCAAGTTTTGCAAACTTGATCGAAAGTTTTAGAAAAGCAAATATTATTTTGGCTAGAGGAACAAAATTTACAACTGACAATGCATTGTTCTCTAGTCAATCAAAGAGAAATCTTCTAAGTTTTAAACATATACTTTGCAATGGTTATCATATTGAGATTGATAGTAAGAATAATGTGGAATATCCATATATCATATCCACTGTCTCAAATGAAAAATGTATATTGGAAGAGTTGCCTGCTTTATCTTCTAGATTATATTATACTCATATATGAGTAATGGAAACATATGTAACAATGAACCTGAAGTTCATGAATCCTGACATATTTATAATTTGGCATGACCGATTGGGTCATCCAGGATCTATAACAACGAGGAGAATTATTGAGAATTTAAATGGACACCCATTAAAGAACCAGAAGATTCTTCAATCTAATGAATTATTATGTGATGCTTGCTCTTAGGAAAAATTGATAATTAGACCATCACCAGCTAAAGTGGGGATTAAATCACCTACATTTTTAGAATGAAATCATGGTGATATCTTTGGACCTATTAACCCACAAAGTGGACCATTTAGATATTTCATGGTATTAATAGATGCATCCAGTAGATGGTCACACGTGTGCTTATTATCAAGCTGAAATCTTGCATTTGCAAGATTACTTGCTCAAATAATTTAGTTAAGAGCACAATTTCCTAATTATACAATTAAGACAATTCGTCTTGATAATGCTAGTGAATTTACATCCCAAGCTTTTGATAATTATTATATGTCGATTGGGATAAGTGTTGAACATCTTATAGCTCATGTTCATACACAAAATGGTTTAGCATAATCATTTATAAAATGTTTGCAATGAATTGCAAGACCATTACTTATGAGAGTTAAGCTTCCTTCATCTGTATAGGGACATGCTTTTTTGCATGCAACATCACTTGTATGTATTAGGCCAGTAGCTTATCATAAGTACTCGCCATTACAATTAGCTTATGGTCATGAGTCAAATATTTCCCATATGAGAATTTTTTTGGTGTTCAATATATGTTCCAATTGCTCCACCATAACGTACTAAGATAGGTCCTCAAAAGAGGTTAGGAATATATGTTGGATATGATTCCTCAATATCTTGAACTCCTGACGAGTGATGTATTTACTGCACGATTTACTGATTGTCATTTCAATGAGACAAACTTTCCAACATTAAGGGGAGGAATTAAGAAATTAGAAAAAGAAATTACATGGATTGCATCGTTATTGTCTCATTGATATCCCTGTACAGATCAATGTGAACATGAGGTTTAGAAAATAATTCATTTGCAAAATATAACAAATCAATTACCAGATGCATTTCGAGATGCAAAGAAAGTAACTAAGTCACATATACTAGCTGCAAATGTTCCATAAAAAATTGATATCCCAACACAACAAATTGCCACTAATGAGTCTGGGAAACGCCAGAAGCGTGGTAAACAGTGGGTTCCAAAGATAAAAATCCTCAAAAATGAAAAATAATTAATAGTGAAAAAGATTTGGTTGAGGATGTAAATACCCATAAAAAAATCCTCGACATGACTAGTGAAGAAGGTGAAATACCTAAAGATAATAATGAGACTTCAATAAACTATGTCATGTCAAGAAAAATATGGAATCAAACTAATGTAATTATTGTTAACATTTTTGCGTATAATATCGCCTTTGATATTATATCGGAAAATGAGGATCCTGAACCCAAAATCTGTTGAAGAATGTTGACATAGAAAAGATTGGCTTCAATGGAAAGAAGCAATCAAGGCAGAATTAAACTCACTTTCAAAACGTCAAATTTTTGGACCAGTAGTCCGAACAGCAGAAGGTGTTAAACCCGTGGGATAAAAATGGATATTTGTGAGGAAAAGAAATGAAAATAATGAGGTCACAAGATATAAAGCAAGACTAGTTGTACAAGGTTTTTCACAAATACCTAGTATTTATTTTGAGGAGACGTATTCTCCGGTGGTGGATGCAATCATATAAAGATATTGAATTGGCTTCACTGTGTATAAAAGTCTGGATATGTATCTTATGGATGTAGTCACAATATATTTATATAGATATCTTGATAATGATATTTATATGAGAATCCCAAAAGGATTTAAGGTACCTGAAACATATACATCAAATTCCCAAGAATGGTATTCAATAAAGTTACAGAGACCACTGTATGGATTGAAACAATCAGGACGGATGTGGTACAATCGACTGAGTGGTATTTATTGAAAAAAGGATATCAAAATAATCCCATATGTTCGTGTGTTTTTATAAAGAAATCACAATCAGGATTTGCTATTATAACTGTATATGTTGATGACTTGAATATAATTGGAACTCCGGAAGAGCTTTCAAAGGCAATAGAATATCTTAAGAAAAAAATTTGAGATGAAAGATCTCGAAAAAATAAAATTTTGCTTTAGTTTGCAAATTGAGCATTTAGTGGATGGAATATTTATTCATCAGTCAACTTATATTGGAAAATTTTTGAAAAGATTTTATATGGACAAAGCATATCCATTAAATATTCCAATGGAAGTCTATTCATTGGACATAAAGAAAGATATATTTCAACCTCAAGAAGATAATGAAGAACTTATTGGTCCTGAAGTACCATATCTCAGTGCAATTGGTGTACTTATGTATCTTGTTAATAATACATGACCAAATATTGCATTTTTAGTAAATTTATTAGTAAGATATAGTTCTTTTCCAACAAAAGATATTGAAACGAAATTAAGCATATACTCCGTTATCTCTGAGGAACAACCGATATAGATTTTTTTTATTCAAATAAATCAAATTTTGTTCTAGTTGGTTATGCAGATTCTAGATATTTATCTGATCTACACAAAGCTAGATCTCAAATAGGTTATTTGTTCACATGTGGAGAAACTACTATATCATGGCGATCAGTGAAACAAACCATAACGACCACTTCCTCAAATCATGCTGAAATTCTTGAAATTCATGAGGCTAGTCGAGAATGTGTAGGGCTAAGGTCAATAACTCAGCACATTCATGAAACATGTGGCTTGTCTTAATAAAAATCTTCCACAATATTATAGAAAAACAACAAAACTTGCATAACTCAAACTAAAAGAGGATATATCAAAGGAGATAGAACAAAGCATATTTCACCAAAGCTTTTCTACACTCATGATCTTGAAGAAAATGGCGACATCACTATACAACAAATATGTTCAAAAGATAACTTAGTAAACTTATTTACAAAGGCATTACCAACCGCAACTTTTGAAAATTGATGCACAACATTCGAATGCAGCGACTCAGAGATCTTAAGTGATGTTTTCATGCGGGAAGTAAATATATTGTATTTTTTTAGGAATATATATTTTATGAAATATGTACTATTTTTCCTTCACTGGGGTTTTTTCCCATTGGGTTTTTCCCTAGTAAAGTTTTAACGAGGCATATTTCTTATATATATGGGCATCTAAGGGGGAGTATTATGAATATTATAATAATAAATAGATGCCCATTGCTTAGCATCCCAAAAGCCATGTGCCACCCTTCATGTTGTCCATGTACCTTGTAATTATTCATGCTTGGTGTCCATGTAAGTCCACATCATACTTGCTACTTTGCCTATAAATAATGGCATTTGGTGGATCTTAAATTCACACATACCTTGGTGAGAATTCCACTTCAAAATTTCATTAATTTTCATATTATCCATTTTTATTATTTTAGTTATTTTATATTTTATATATTTAACATTATTATATAAATATATTATTATATTATATTTTCTCTATATCCTTGTTCCCGTCGTGCTCCTTAATTTCACAACACATATTAGTTTTTTTTTTTAAAAAATAATTCAACAATTATAGGGTCGAATCAAACTATCAAACTTTGGGTAGCAATTAGTTGAATATCAATCCAAATATATTTGGATTAATTTATTTTTACCATATGTATTTATTTAATGAATATGAATTATTATATTTGCACTTACTATAAAACAAGGGAACAAGAACAAAGCGGGGGACAGAAAGTAGAGAGTGAATGTATTCTGTATTCAATTGTATTTCTCAAAAGTCCCAATGACCACTATTTATAGAGTTTACAAGATATGGAAAAAATAAATACACAGAGAAGATAATGAAAAAGATACTTGGGGTTTGTAATCTATGTACATTTAACTCAAATATTTATAACACTTCTTCTTAGATGTCTATAATATATAGAATATATGTCTCGTTAAAACCTTAATGGGAAAAATTCAATGGGATAAAAACCTAGTGAATGAAGATAGGAAAAATTCAATGGGATAAAAACCTAGTGAATGAAGAAGAGTACATATTCATATATTTTAATAACTATCTCATTAAAAACCTTTATAGAAAAACCCAATTGGATAAAACCGGTCAAGGAAAAAAGAGTGCAACACTTATTTACTCCCCCTAATGAAAACATCACTTGATAAGTCTTAGTTGTCCCATGCAGCTATTGTGTGTTTACTTCTCAAATGATGTTGTAGGTAATATCTTCGTCAATAAGTCTTTCAAATTGTCTTTTGAAGAAAATTGTTGAATAATGATGTTGTAACTTTATGCTTTATTGTCTTCATATAATAACACTATGTTGGGATTGATGGCCTAAATCTTGTGGGTTTCGAAGTTTGTAAATTATTTATATACGAATTATTTATTTAATAAAATAAAGTGTTATTTTATTTAACATTTAGTTTGCATTAACCTAAGTCCAATAAATTAATATCCAAGATTATTTAATGTAACTAAACATGTATGTGGTTGATATACAAGTGGTTCATGTTTAAGTAATAATATGAATGATTTGTAGTATATGGATAAGACTGGGTACCTTAACTTGGTGACTCTATGGATACGACCCTCTTTGTAATTGTTACAGTTGTTGTAAAGTGTTACAAATGGTCTAATCTTGATCGTTCATATGGAAACATGTGAGTGATGGTATTCTATACAAAGAGTTTGTATAAGATTAGACCGCGAAATGATTAGTCCCTCTTTATAACCTATTACTTGAAGAGACATACATTTCACTAGGATGATCATAGGTAACTCGACCTTAATCCTGAGTGAGTTGTGAGCTTCTATCTATGAGGGTGATCCTTTGATCTGTATGGGTGAGAGTGGCCAGATTCGCTGACTCAATATGTCTACCATTTTGGAGATTCATCTGAGTAAGGAGTTGAGAACATAACTTCATGAGATAGAATTCACTTCTTACCATTTTTAGGGAAAATAGATGAATTACTCTTCAGGACTGATTTTGGGTCTTGAACAATAAGACGTCTCACCCTCTCACCCTCTCACTGGCCAGATAAGGGTCTAGTTTATAGTTGAACTATAACTAATTGTTTATTAGGGGTATTTAAGGAGTTAGAAGCAACTGTATGGGTAAAATGGTAATTTGATCCCGTTATAGTTACGAGCAATTTGTGAATGCCCTCAGTTAATGAATATTGATTAATTTGATTAAAGAGTTTAATTCATTAATCTTATATCATTGGAGCTTCTAATCTGTAGGTCCTTAATGTCCCTTGATAGCTCATTAAGGGTTATATAAGAATCAATTAATTTTGGATTAATTTGAATTGTTCAAATTAATTAATTGTATAAGATGCAACTAATATAATGTATATAGATACATTATAATATAAAGTTTGATGAGAGAGTGTTATATTATATAATAAAAATGAATTGCATTGAGCATGACATTACTTAGTAAATATAAGTTTTATATTTGATTAATGTCATTAGATGCATAACTCTAGGTTTCAATTTTTTTCATTATTTTATGATTTTTATAAGTTCAATGAATTAGAATTAAAATCTATAATTAAGAGTTACATGCAAACATAGGTCTTAATTAATTTTAAATGGTTTAAAATTAATTTACCTAGACTTATGTTAAAATATTTCTAATGTGATTAGAAATAAATTAATCTTTTATTTTCTTTTTAATGGGACTAAATTGAAAATAATAAAAAAATTAAATTTAAAAAGTAATTGTCTATAAGTGAATTTTGTCTACGGAAGGTTATGTCTAAGGCTGGGGTATTTAAGCTAATGGAAACGAAACACCCCTACCTGAAAACCGACCTAGAAGGTGAATTTTATAAGCATGCAATACATGATTAAGTTTATTAAAGTGTTTAATGAACAATCATCATATATTATTAAACTATTAAATATAAGAGTTATATTGAGTCAAGTAAAGAGCCCTAGGTTTAAAACACTAGTGGGAGGAAAATTGATATATATGATATGTTAATTTTTTTTTCACATTCTCCCTAAAAAGTTCACACCGTGAGATCTATGCTCAGTCTCATGGCACTGATTGCTTGTATCCCACTTTCAGAACATGTTTGCATAGGTCAATACCAAGGTGAATGGAGAAAATGTTTATAGTATGTGGGAGAGGTGTTAGGGTTGATGCCCTAAATCTCGTGGTCTTGTAGTTTGTAAAATTTATTCGTACAAACAGATTATTTATTTAATAAAATAAGTATTTATTTTATTTGACAATTAGTTGCATTAATCCAAAACCAATAAATTAAGATTCAAGGTTATTTGGTGCAGCTTAAACATGTATGTGGAGACATACGGGTGAATTATGTTTAAGTAATAACCTAAACGGTTTGAAGTAGATGGATAAAGCTAAGTACCTTATCCTAGTGACACCACGGATACGACCCATTTTATATTTGTTACAGATGTTGTAAAGTGTTACAAATGATCTAATCTTAATCCTTCATATGGAAATATGTGAGTGAGGGCACCCTATACAAAGAGTTTGTATAAGACCGGAACACGAAATGAATAGTCTCTCTTTATAACACCGTTGCTAGAAGAGACTTACATTTCGAAAGGATGACCATAGTTGACTTGACCTTAATCATGAGTGAGTTGTGAAACTTGCCTATGAGAGTGGTCCATTGATCTATATGGGTGAGAGTGGCTAGAATCATCGACTAAATATGTCTACCGTTTTGGGGATTCGTCTGAGTGGGGAGCTGGAAACACAACTATACAAGAAGGAATTCATTCTTCCCTGATTGTTAGGGTAAGTAGATAAATTTCTCCCTTAAGGGCCGTTTCCGAGTCTCAAACAATGTGGCGCCACACCCTCTCCTGGCCTGAGAGGAGTTTAGTTATAGTTGGACTATGATTAATTGTTCATTAAAGAGATTTGTGGTACTTAAGGAGTTAGATATAATTATAGGGGTAAAATAGTAATTTTGATCTAACTGTACTTACGAGTAAGTTTGAAGGGTCAACACATTGTTAATTGATTATATCTAATGGACATAAGAATATATCTACAGTGTAAAGAGTGCAGCTAACGATCCTTAGTGGAGTAACCGATAGTTAACGAAAGGGGATTAATTTAATTAAAGAGTTTAATTAATTAATCATGTATCATTAGAACTTTAATCTATAGGTCCATAAAGTCCCCTTCTTAGCTCAATAAAGATTAATGAGAATCAAATTAATTTTGGTCTAATTTGAATTGTTCAAATTAATTAAAAAAAATTAATTGTATATGATACAATTAATATAATGTATGTGATACATTATAATGTAAAGTTTTAATGAGAGAAATGAATATTTGTGTAATACCCTAACCCTAATTTGGAAGGCATGAGGAAATAGAATATAAAAAATATATATATAATAAAATTATGAGGAATTTAGACGTGGGAAAACCAAGATAAATGAATTAAGTATGAAATAACGCAATGGTTTAAGTATTGTCTATGTGTTGCGAAGGGCATGCGGTGATGAAAGCATTGGACCAAACAACTGTCTTAAGCGTGATGCCAAGCGAGAGTGAAGAGAAAATGGAAGAGAGTGACACCAGCGTGATTGGAGAAAGCGACACTAGCGAGATTGGAGATAGCGACACCAGCGAGAGTGGAGGCAACGAGAGAATAGGAGAAAGCGAGAATGGAGAGAGCGAGATCTGCCAGCGAGAAAGTGGGAAAGAGCGAAAGCCACGAGAGCAGAACCAACAAGAAAGTCGGAGAGAGCGAGAGCCACGAGAGTGGAGAGAGCGAGATTGAACAGACGGACGCATTTTAAAGGGGTTATATGCGTTCACTAATAATTTGGATAATTAATTCGAAAATTAAGCGGTTGATGTGGCAAAGGGAGATTTCATGCAGGAAGACTTAAGGAAGTAGTGTACGGCTAAGATTACATGCAAATTAAGGTAATTTTGGTTGGTAAACTCTCAGGGCACAGCTCAGACCATCTAACAAAGAATAGAGAGAAAATCTACTTATATGTATAGAAGGATAGGGGGAAATACTTATATGTAAATTTGTGATAAATATGGGGGGAAATATTGAACATGAGTATTATCTTAGGATGTTATTAGTTACCATCACGCTCCCTTCCCGGTCTTGGGGTTTAAGGCTTGGTAGGGAGTGTGACAACTTGGTATCAGAGCAAAGGTATACGTAATACCTGGAAGAAGATTAAGTATAAAAATTTAAGTTGATACCAACTGTGTATCAGGGCAAAGGTTTACGTAAAACCTGGAGAAAAATTAAGAATAAAAATTAAGTCAAGCCTAGGCATAAATGAATGAGTCTAGGAAAATAGGACAAAAATATATAAAAAGGGATAAGTATAGAGCCACAACGGTCTCAGAAAAAGACCAGAAAAGCCAAGTAATGAAAGTTAGGATAGGTCAACACTTGGGTATGATAAACTATATTAGGACAACCTGACATAAAATCGAAAAGAGATTAAGGGAAAAGGAAATAATAGATGGACATAGGAAATCTTGGAAAAAAAAAGGGGAGAAGTGGAAAATGACTAGTAAGTAGTAACCTGAAAAATGTCTACTGTAGGAAATGGATCTGAGCGGAAGAAATTGGTGGGGTCCAGAACGCAAGATGGGACCTGCGATGCTAACCTAGGGAATAGCCCTAAAAACTCTGAGGATAACATAAATAATAACACTATTACCTTAAACAATACAAATCTGGTGGTATCCCGAACTGATATGGGATGTCCACATTGTGAGAAAAAGAGGGAAGAAAATATTAGAAGATTAGAGTAGAATCTAGGTATGTAATTGTACTCAATAAAATGTGAGTATAAAATATTGTCGGTTCAAATTTCGAGGACGAAATTTTATTTAAGGGGTGGTAAATGTAATACCCTAACCCTAATTTGGAAGGCATGAGGAAATAGGATATAAAAACAAAAAAATATAATAAAATTATGAGGAATTTAAATGCGGAAAAACCAAGATAAATGAATTAAGTATGGAATAACGCAATGGTTTAAGTATTGTCTATGTGTTGCGAAGGGCATGCGGTGATGGAAGCATTGGACCAAACAACTGTCCTACACATGATGCCAAACGAGAGTGAAGAGAAAATAGGAGAGAGCGACACCAGTGAGATTGGAGAGAGCGACACCAGCAAGATTGGAGAGAGCGACACCAGTGAGGGTGAAGGCAGCGAGAGAATGGGAGAGAGTGAGATTGGTTTAAGCGAGAGAATAGGAGAGAGCGAGATTGTTTTGAGTGAGAGAATGGGAGAGAGTGAGATTGATTTGAGCGAGAAAATGGGAGAGAGCGAGATTGGAGAAGAACGAGAGTTTGAGCAAAAAAGTAGGAGAGAGCGAGATCTGCCAGCGAGAAAGTGGGAGAGAGCAAGAGTCGCGAGAGTGAAGCCAGCGAGAAAGTGGGAGAGAGAGAGAGCCACGAGAGAAGAACCAGCGAGAAATTCGGAGAAAGCGAGAGCCACGAGAGTAGAGAGAGCGATGAACAGACAAACGCATTTTAAAGGGGCTAGACGCATTCATTAATAATTTGGAC